>NC_057797.1:746389616-746400632 GCF_018294505.1 Triticum aestivum
CGTTCGTTTTGCGGTATGCCACACCCCTCCCGATCAACAGGACCCCGTTTCGACCGTAGGAGGTATGTTTCCTCCGTTTTGTGGTACGCCACACCCCTCCCGATCATCAGGACCCCCGTTTCGATCGTAGGAGGTCCATTTCCTCCATTTTGCGGTACGCCACACCCCTCCCGATCAACAGGACCCCCATTTCGACCGTAGGAGGTCCGTTTCCTCCGTTCTGCGGTACGCCAGGCCTCGTTTCGATCGCCTGTTCCATCCAAACCCTCCTGATGAACACGACCACGCATTCCGTTCTTACCCAGCCGGTTGGCTCCCACGCGTTCCGTTGCCTCCGGATGAACACCACGCATTCCGTTGCCTCCCCATGAACATGACGCATTCCGTTGCCTCCCCATGAACATGACGACGATGTTGTTTCTCCGTTCCGACCCAGCCATGTACACGAGCCCTGGCCGTACGTATGCGCGAGTAGGCGTTCGAGACCCCGCCCGTATGTACACATACGTGGTCGTATTTTCTTTCATGCACCCTGGCCGCTGTACGTACGTGTACGTGGTACGTGCGCGCCTCTACTATGACACGCACATGCCTCTCCTACGACACGTGCACGCCTCTACATCCACCAGTATATATGTACGTACACGTTCACGACCAGAATAACAACGCTATGTACGCTTCGACCAGATGGGTCCCGACTGTCAGGCACTTCCTTGCCTGCGAAGATGTAGCTGGTGGATTCCAGCAGTCAGGGAGGCGAATCGTTTTTTTGCCCGGATGAACTTCCTTGCGTGCGAAGATGCAGCTGGTGGGTCCCAGCAGTCAGGGGCAAACATTTTGTTTGCGAAATACGGTGGCCCATCCGGTGAGTCCCCGCTGTCAGGTGGAGGAATAATTATTTGCACGTAATAAGGAGGCACTTCCTTGCTGCAGCCGTGGACCCAACTGTCAGCCTCTCCATGTACAGTCCACGTCCGATGGAAGCCGTTCCTTGACCATGTTGACCACGCCGCGCCGAGAGCACCAGGGTGATGGACGACGGCGAGGCCTAGGAAGGGGACGGCGTAGAGCCGGGGAAGACGCGATAGTGGATGCCCATGCATAGAGGAGTACGAGGGTTCACTGGTTCGTTGCGGTGTGAGGCTGCCGTCGCCGTAGAATAACAGGGGGTGTGGGTGAGTAGAGGGATGGCTTGGCCAGCGGTGGGAGTAGTAGGGGGTGGTGAGGCCTCTGCCGCATTGCAGCCGGCCACGGGAGGCAGGAGCACGAGGCATGACCGGTGCTGCTTTGGGTGGCTGGAGTAAGAAGACCAGAGGTTGAAGAAACACTACGGCCGTTGGATGGACATCGTACGGTCACTGGAGCTAGAATCGTGCATATTGACTAAGTTGACAAAGCCCCCCATCCCCGTCAACTTAGTAGGCCCACAAGTCAGCCTGCCACTATACTGGGTCCCAGCTAACAGGGGGAGTATTCATTTTTTTGTGCATAATAAGGAGGCACTTCCTTGCGTGCGAAGATATAGATGGTGGGTCTGAGCTGTTAGCGGCGGTAACGTTTTCTTCGCGAAATACAGAGGCCCTTTCGGTGGGTCCCTGATGTCAGGTGGAGGAATCATTATTTTGCGCGTAATAAGGAGGCATTTCCTTGCGTGCGGCCGTGGACCCAGTTGTCGGCCTCTCCACGTACAGTCCACTTCAGATGCAAGTCGGTCGTTGACCAGGCCGCGCCCAGAGCACCAGGGCGGTGGATGATGACGAGGCCTAGGAAGAGAACGACACGGAGGCAGGGAAGACTCGGCAGTTGTTTCCCACGCGGAGGGGAGTACGACTGTACGAGGGTTTACTGGTTCGTCTGCCGTCGCCGGAGAATAACAGCAGGTGTGGGTGAGTAGAGGGATGGCTAGGCCAGTGATGGGAGTACGGTGGGGCGGTGAGGCCTGCGCGGCAGCACAGCCGGCCGCGGGGAGGAGGGAGCAGGCAGTCCCGCCGGCGCTTGTTTTAGCGGCTGGAGCAGGAAGAGCAGAGATTGAAGAAGCACGATGGCCGTTCGATGGACATCCAACAGTCACTGCTTGTGCGTCAACCTTTTTTTAGGAAAGCCTCAAATCTATGGAAAACAACATAGAACCCATCTGCCATCATTTCTAATAATTTACAGCCCATTTGCTAATTCTTAAGGTTTTTTGGAGCCCATATTCTTTTTGTTAGCATTACAACCCATATTGTGGCCACGGTTAAAAAATTATACGAAATTTTGCATATTTCGGTGCGGTCCGAACTGTTTTTAATCCCGAAATTTTGACTCACATTCAAACTGATTTTAAAAATAAATGTATATCAATATAAAATCCAACAAATTCTCCACGCATAAAAATTAATGTAATTTAAAATATCAAAATAAAAAAAGATATTTGAAACTAATTGCCGGTGTGATGTGTTTTAAAAATGTAAAACCCATTTCTCATTACTAATGGGCCATTTTCTTGGCCAGCCAAATGAAAGCTCTCCTCGTCTTGAAAGATTTTCAGCCCAACAGGCCTGATAAAGCGACTTACTTGGCAAATCACAAAAAAACTGGGCAGTGGCCGTGGACCCAACTGTCAGCCTCTCCATGTACAGTACTCTTCCGATGGAAGTCGTTCCTTGACCACGTTGACCACGCCGCGCGGAGAGCACCACGGCGGTGGACAATGGCGAGGCCTAGGAAGGGGACGATGCGGAGCCGGGGAAGACGCGGAAGTGGAAGCCCGCGCGGAGAGGAGCACGAGGGTTCACTGGTTCGGCTGTGGTGTGAGGCTGCCGTCGCCGCAGGGCCTGGCCAGCGGTGGGAATAGTAGGGGCGGTGATGCCTCCGCGGCAGCACAGCCGGCCTCGGGAGGCAGGAGCATGCGGCACGACCGGCACTGCTTTGGGCGGCTGAAGCAAGAAGACCAGAGGTTGAAGAAGGACTATGGCCGTTGGATGGACATCGTACGATCACTGGAGATAGAATCGTTCATATTGACTAAGTTGACAAAGCCCTCCGTCCCCATCAACTTAGTAGGCCCACAAGTCAGCCTCCCACAATGGTGGGTCCCAGCTAGTAGGGGGGTATTCATTTTTTGTGCGTAATAAGGAGGCACTTCCTTGCATGCGAAGATATAGCTGGTGGGTCCGACATGTCAGCGGGGGGAACTTTTTTTCGCGAAATACAGAGGCCCTTCCGATGGGTCCCAACTGTCAGGTGGAGGAATCATTATTTTGCGCGTACAGTCCACGGCCGATGGATGTCGTTCGTTGACCACGTTGACCAGGCCGTGCCGAGAGCATCATGGCGGTGGACGACGGCGAGGCCTACGAAGGGAACAACAAGGAGCCGGGGAAGACTCGGCAATGGTTGCCCACGCAATGGGGAGTACGAGGGTTTACTGGTCTGGCTGCCGTCGCTGAAAAATAACAGGAGGTGTGGGTGAGTAGAGGAATGGCCTGGCCAACAATGAAGTAGGGTGGGGCGGTGCGGCCTGTGCGGCAGCACAACCGGCCACGGGAAGCGGGAGTAGGCAGTCCCATCGGAGCTTGTTTGGGCGGCTGGAGCAAGAAGATCAGGTATTGAAGAAGCAGCACGGCCGTTGGATTAACATCCAACGGTCACTGCTGCTAGAATCGTTTGTGGACTAAGTTGACAAAGCCAAAGTACACGTCAACCTAGTAGACCCACAAGTCAGCCTCCAAATCTGTCCCAAACAGCATACAACCCGAAATTTCTAGCCAGATTCAAATTAATTTTAAATCTAAATATACGTTAATTTAAATTCAATGAAATTTTACCCGCAGAAAAACAATGAAATTTAAAATATCAAAATCCGAAAGAAAACAGTATTTTGGAACTAATTGCCTGCTTGTTGTATTTTTTCATTTTACGGCCCATTTATTATTACTTATAGCCCATTTTCTAGGAAAAATGCATCCCTCCTCATCTTGAAAGATTTCCGGCCCAGCAGGGCATAGAAAAGCAAGTAGGCCTACGTTGGTTATTCTGCAAAAAACAAAATAGCTGGCTAGCCATTTTCAGAAAGGAAAAAAACAAACTGGGCTGGTCATGTGCTAAACATATGAAATAAAAGCCTGGCTAGACGGGCCACAGGTCCCGCACAACCCAGTTCATACCCTTCTCCGTCCCGAAAAAACAAAATTACTGCGCGCGCTGCTGGGTCCCAACTGTCATCCTCAGCATGTACAATCATCTCCTTATTCCTCTCGGTTGTTGACCATGTTGACAACACCGGAGGGCGATGCCGCAACGAGCGAACCAAGGCGGAGGACGATGGTGAGGCCTTGGACGGGAACGAACAGGAGCTGGGGAAGATCACAGCCAGCCGTGGGAGGCGGGAGCAGGCGGTCCCGCCGGCGCTGGCTTGGCTTTGGCGGCTCGAGGAAGAAGAGACTGAAGAAACGCGATAGACATTGAATGTCAATCCAACGGTCAAGGTTGGCACAATCGTTTGTTGACTAAGCGGACACCAAGTAGCATACTTTTTTATATATAGAAAGAAAATCAAAGACTTGGGAAGGCGTACAGAACAAGGTAGTGTACCAGTAAAGAGACGTTGCCGAGTTTTAGAAAAAAGAAAGACGTGCTCCTGTAGCTGGTTTGAATCCAAACCTAGACTATGACTATATATGGTGCTATGCTACTCTGCAAGTAATGAAACTGACATATCCAACGTTCGCTTATCCTCTTCTCTACTTACTCTACCTAGCATCAGAAGCTCTACCGCAACAACCATGTCCGCTGACTGCTCGTCCACCTGCTCTTCAGCAGGCAACAACCAGATATGCGCCAAGTCGCCACCCGTACCATCGCCTGTGGGTCTCATCACACCCCCGCTGGCACGCGCACCGCAGCCGATTGCTCATCGCAACCCGCTGCCGTTGGTGTGGTGCCACTGCTGCAAATCACGCAGAGTCATCCGTCGCGTCTCAACCACAATCAGCAACCCTGGCCGAGTCTTCTACAAATGCCCGAATCATGGGGTAATAATATGTTTAAGTGTTGTTCTGCCGCTTTCAGTTGCTGATTTTTTTAACAGTTTGGTTGATGATCTTCCAATTTGATTCGTGCAGAAAAGGGAAGATTCGTGTGATTTGTATTTCTGGGAAGTTGCTGATGTGGGGGAATGCAACTATGCTGATTATTTGGTTAGCCGAGGAATCCCAATACCAGCAGGTTGGGGTGTTGGACAAGTAACTAAAGGAACGACATAAGAGGAAGATGCAGAGCAGAAGGTTAAAGATGCAGTTCCTCTGATCATGGCCAAGCAACAGCTACTGAACGGGCTTGACAGCAATGAGGAGATGAAAGAGCTTGTGAAGATAATGGGCAAAATCGATGTGCTCTGTAGGATGATTGTCTCTTTATTTGCAGTGTATGCAGCAGTCGTGATGTATTCAGTGGCTACGACATGAGCACTTTGCTGAAACTAGTAATGAATGAAACCTGTGTAGTAGGCTGGGCGTAGTGTTGTGAACATCTAATGATTTCTATTAACGAAAATCAGGGGGTATCACCTTTTTCTCATATAAATAAATAAATAGCAGAGGCCCTATCGGGTCAGCTTTGTTCTCATTCGAAGACGTCGAGAAAATTGCAGTCCAACATCAAACTATGTCATCAAATTCAAGTTTCACAGCCAAATATGAGTACAACTAAACAACAATGTCATCATGTTTTAGTTGTCATACAATCACCAAACACAAATCAGCATACATAACAAGTGATGTTCTCACAGCAAAATACTAAACAACATGTTCATCAGGTTTCAGTTGTCATAGCAAACACAATTTCACATAGTAGATAAAAACGTCTTCTGACAGGCAAATACGACAAAAGCAATGTAATCATCATCCGCAGCAGCAGCGTCAACATCTTCTCCATGTGTATCAGTCTGAATCGTAATTCCCCACGGTGTCATCTTCTTCTTCGTCCTCAACATCCTCAAACGTTGGCTTCTGCTTGATCAACTCTTGTATGTCCACAGCATGACAGACAATCTTTTCGCCGGCGTCATTGACGTGATGGTTCTCAAAGATATTAGGAACATCTGTGTTATCTTGTACATCAGGAGCAGTGTAAGCATCATCTTGTTGTGCAACTTCATTAAACAAATTCCTCTGGTCAAACCTTTGCAATACTCTCCAGTCATCGCTACGTGCAAATGTGTCTTCCAAGAAAAATATATGTGTTGCTTGATTTTCCAAAATAAAAGGCTCGTTGGTCTGGTACACCTCCTTGACATTGATGGATTTGAAATAATCATTAGCTCTGGGTTTTGCGATCCTGGAAAACAGGTTATACCAACGACAACACAACAGAACGACACACCGATGATCCTCGAAACTGGAGATATACTGCAACTGAACAATGTCTGTTACGTTAGCATACATTTCAGTTGTCTCTTTGTCATACGTATCCGTGCTCATGATGGCACTGTTTTGTGTCTTCCTGCCTTCGTCTCGTGCGAGGGTGTTGTAGCGCACATCTCCAACAACGCAATATTCATAATGTCTTACCCGAGTATCAGGACCCATTGCTAGTGAGTAAAGGGCATCATCAACTGCCTGCCCATCCTCCCGCATCTTCTTAACCTATGGTTAGAAAATGGACAAGCTGATCATCTTATGTACTCAATATATTTAAAAATCTGACAGTGCACTTCAAGAGCTTACATGGTTCTTGAACCATTTCGCAAATCCTACCATAACCAGTTTGTCAATGTTTCTTGGATTTTGCGGCAGTAACTCCTCTTTGTAGATGCTGCACAACATAGTGATTGCGTCAAACATCTAAATATATAAGAATGTGCTGCAAGTTTACTAGATTACGATCTATAAGCTGCAGTACTGCACTTACTTGATATAAGGTAGTATCTCAAGACAATTATTCAACACATACCAAACAATTTTGTCCAAATCTTTAGGTTTGTCCTCTTGTCGACTCTTCCCTGTAACTCGAATAGAATAATCGAAAACATTGAGCCCGGGATTGTCTTCACCCACCTCTTTGCTAAGCTGATCAGCTGTTTCAATGTATTATGAGCAGAATGTCAACGCTTTTGTAGCAATGTAGGCCTCTGCAATGGAACCCTCAGGTCTAGATCTGTTCCTAACATAGCCCTTGAAAGTGCCTAGCCACCTTTCAATAGGGTACATCCAGCCATACTGTACTGGACCTCTAAGTAGTGCCTCATCAGGTAGATGAACAGCCAAATGCACCATCACATCAAAGAAGGCTGGAGGATATGTCTTCTCAAGGTTGCATAGGATAGTTGGTATCTTGTCTCTATGACGCTCCAAAGCATCTATCCTGATATTCCTACTGCAGAGTTCCCTGAAGAATTGTCCCAACTCTGCAACTGCTCTGTATACGTCAGGGCGGCCCAATCCTCTAAGGATAGCAGGTAAAAGCCTTTGAAGTAGGACGTGGCAGTCATGAGTTTTCAACCCTTGTACCTTGTTTACATCTGCACTAACTCTCCTTTCAGGGTTGGAAGCAAATCCATGTGGGAATCTCACACGTGACAGGACCTCGCAGAATTCTTTTCTTTTTACCTTATCCAAGATGTACACAGATGGTGCCATATCCCGTGGTTTACCTTCATCTTGCACCTGCAAATCCTTTCTGATACCCAGGTGTGTCAAATCAATCCTAGATTTTAAGGTATCTTTCGTCTTGCCTTCAATATCAAGAAGTGTGCCGATAATGCTATCACATATATTTTTCTTGATGTGCATCACATCAAGATTATGCCGCAGATCCAAATCTTTCCAATACTCCAAGTCCCACAAAGTGGACCTGCGTGTAAACAATAATCTCTCTTCTACCCTGCCACACTTCCTTTTCCCACTACCATTACCAGGATGGTTTCCTGGTGTAATATGCCTGACCTTCTCTAATTCCACTTGCAACTCATCGGCGGTGAGCCTCTTTGGCGCATCACGGTTTTCATGCTTTGCATTGAACACATGTCTCCGGTATTTTATAGGATGCGGCTTGTCTTTGGCAAGGAAACAACAATGTACAATGTAACAGATCTTGCTAAGTATTGCGTATGACAGCGGATTCCTGTCACAGCGAACACATGCATTGTAACCATGTGTCGTTCTCCCTGACATAGTGCCCAAAGCTGGATAACGATGGATGCACCAAATTATAACAACACACGGAAAGAAATCAGCTGGCGGGCTGCTATATAGGTCTCGAGTCAGAACACCCTTCCATAGCGGTTGAAGTTCCTCCACAAGAGGTTCCATGAACAAATCAAAATCCTTTCCAGGACTTTTTGGACCTGGGATGAGCAAGGCCATCATGTAGTTTGATTCTTTGGTGCAGACATTTGGAGGCATGTTGTAAGGGATAACAAGCACTAGCCACATGCTATATGTGGCGCTCTGGTGGCCAAATGGGTTAAATCCATTTGAAGCTAATCCAAGTCTAATGTTTCTCGGGTCAGCAGCAAACTCTTTGTGTTTATCATTGAAGCTTTTCCACTCACTACCATGAGATGGATGGCTCATTACATTCTGATCTCTGTACTCCTGGTTCCTAGAATGCCACAATACATCCTCTCTTGTTTCAGCATCATGAAACAACCTCTGCAATCTTGGTGTAATTGGAAAATGTCTCAGAACATTATGAGGAATCCTCTTCACAGCATCGCCATCTTTCCATCTTGATGATTTGCATTTCGGGCATTCACTTAAGTTGGCATAATCCTTCCGGAACAGAACACAATTATTCTTACAAGCATGGATCATATCATATCCAATTCCAACCGCACGAAGGAAATTCTTCATTTTACTATAGGTGTGTGGCAGCTCAAACGCATCTGGGAAAGATTTGCGGAAAGCAGCAAACATCGCATCGAATGATTTGCTGGTCATCCGCTCAGATGTCTTCACCTGAAGAAAGGTGACCATAGCTGAGAATACTGACAGCTTATTTCCTGGGGTGACAGCAACGTTGCATTGTTCCAACATGGGGGCCCACCGTTTTTCTTCTGCAGGTGAAAGTCCACGGAATGCATGAGCATTTTTTAGCATTGTTTCAATGTTGGTCAAACTCACTGGCTCCGCCACCACCACCTCCTCCTCCTCTTCCACCTGAGCATCAGGCAGATCAAGATGGTGATCTGCTGCTTCCACGTAGTCAATAACATTGACATTCGCAGCTTCACCATGATGAACCCACCTAGTATATGTGACCGACATCCCATACAAGTGTAGATGATTTTGCACGGTTGACTGGGGTCTTGTAACTGAATTCATACAATTGCTACATGGGCAGAGCACATCTGATTTTGGACCACCGTACTCAACTCTGATAAAGTTCATGAAGTTTTCAACCCCCTCGACATATGCAATGGAGAATCTTCGAGCAGAAGTTATCCAAGTCCTGTCCATCTGTTAGACATACAAATTAGTTCTTCTACTAGATATTACAGGAAAAACATATATGCTTTTTTATGAAGTCCAGAAAAAAATAATACCTAGGTCGATGTCTAAAGCTATGGCAAGATATTTGGACGAGCAGATCTAAGTAACGAAATATAAGTAAAGCTAATTCAGCAAACAAATTTGAGTGCCAAATTACTGCAGGCTGTTTCAGCAGTCAATGAGGCCGAGCACACAACCATCAAACCATCGAAGGCCATCGCAGCAACAAAGATCGAGTATAAAACAGTGTAGAGCTATTTCACCTAACAGATTGGCTACTAGACCATGGCAATCTACGTCACAATAAATATATGGCAGGATATTTTAGCAACTAGTCGTCCTTGGCATGCCATTGATGACCCACATGTATAGGGGATCTATCATAGTCCTTTCGATAAGTAAGAGTGTCGAACCCAATGAGAAGCAGAAGGAAATGATAAGCGGTTTTTAGCAAGGTATTCTCTGCAAGTACTAAAATAAGTGGTAACAGATAGTTTTGTGATAGGATAGGTTGTAACGAGCAACAAGTAACAAAAGTAAATAAAGTGCAGCAAGATGGCCCAATCCTTTTGTAGCAAAGGACAAGCCGGAACAAACTCTTATAATAGGAAAAGCGCTCCCGAGGACACATGGGAATATCGTCAAGCTAGTTTTCATCACGTTCATATGATTCACATTCGATACTTTGATAAGTTGATATGTGGGTGGACCGGTGCTTGGGTGCTGTTCTTACTTGAACAAGCATCCCACTTATGATTAACCTATATTGCGAGCATCCGCAACTACAACAAAAGTATTAAGGTAAACCTAACCATAGCATGAAACATGTGGATCCAAATCAGCCCCTTACGAAGCAACGCATAAACTGGGGTTTAAGCTTCTGTCACTCTAGCAACCCATCATCTACTTATTACTTCCCAATGCCTTCCTCTAGGCCCAAATAATGGTGAAGTGTTATGTAGTCGATGTTCACATAACACCACTAGAGGCTAGACAACATACATCTTATCAAAATATCAAATGAATACCAAATTCACATGACTACTAATAGCAAGACTTCTCCCTTGTCCTCAGGAACAAACGTAATTACTCACAAAGCATATTCATGTTCATAATCAGAGGGGTAATAATATGCATATAGGATCTGAACATATGATCTTCCACCAAATAAACCAACTAGCATCAACTATAAGGAGTAATCAACACTACTAGCAACCTACTAGCACCAATGCCGGACTTTGAGACAAGAATTGGATACAAGAGATGAACTAGGGTTTGGAGATGAGATGGTGCTGGTGAAGATGTTGATGGAGATTTCCCTCTCCTGATGAGAGGAGCGTTGGTGATGACGATGGTGATGATTTCCCCCTCCGGGAGGGAAGTATCCCCGGCAGAACAGCTCTGCCGGAGCTTTAGATTGGATCCGCCAAGGTTCCGCCTTGTGGCGGCGGAGTCTCGTCCCGAAAAGTTCCTCCTTATTTTTTTCTCATCGAAAGACCTCATATAGGAGAAGATGGGCGTTGGAGAGCCACCAGGGGGCCCA
>NC_057797.1:746400899-746502478 GCF_018294505.1 Triticum aestivum
GGGGGCGCCCCCACCCTCATGAGCAGGGTGTGGGCCCCTGGCCTTCATCTTTGGCGTGGATTTTTCTTTATTTCTTTTAAGACATTCCGTGGAATTTCAGGACTTTTGGAGTTGCGCAGAATAGGTCTCTAATATTTGCTCCGTTTCCAGACCAGAATTCCATCTGCCGGCATTCTCCCTCCTTATGTAAACCTTGTAAAATAAGAGAGAATAGCCATAAGTATTGTGACATAAAGTGAAATAACAGTCCATAATGCGATAAATATCGATATAAAAGCATGATGCAAAATGGACGTATCAACTCCCCCAAGCTTAGACCTCGCTTGTCCTCAAGCGAAAAGCCGGTAACAATAAATATGTCCTCATGTTTAGAGGTAGAGGCGTCGATAAAAAATAAAATACGGACATGAAGGCATCATGATTATTCTCATAACAACAACATATATAGATTTTGTCATATGATTACTTATGTTAAAGTGATGACCTATTCACAATGCAAAAGTATAAATCATAAAACCTTATTGGGCTCCAACAAACTATAATCTCAGTCATTGAAGCAATTGCAATTTATCATAACATCGGAAAGAGTCTATGTCAGAGCTAAAAAAAGCAAGTCCACATACTCAACTATCATTTAGTCCTCCAGAATTGCTAACACTCACGCGATACTTGTGGTTACAGAGTTTTAATCAGACACAGAGAAATATAGGGGCTTATAGTTTTGCCCCACAACCTTTTACCTCAAGGGTAATGTCAACAATAATGGTTCATGCTCCCCTACATCCAATTACATATATATACCATGTTCTTTCCAACATGCTGAGCTTGCCAAAGGATAAAATGAAAAAGAAAAGGTGAAGATCACCATGACTCTTGCATAAGGTAGAAGATAATAATAAAGGATAGGCCCTTTGCAGAGGGAAGCAGAGGTTGCCATGCGCTTTTATGGTTGGATATATAAAATCTCAATGCGAAAGAACGTCACTTTATATTGCCCCTTGTGATATGAACCTTTATTGTGCAGTCCGTCGCTTTTATTACTTCCACATCACAAGATCGTATAAAGCTTATTTCTCCCACACCAATCAATCATACATATTTAGAGCAATTTTTATTGCTTTTCACCGATGAAAACTTACTTGAAGGATCTTACTCAATCCATAGGTAGATATGGTGGACTCTCATGGCAAAACTGGTTTAAGGGTATTTGGAAGCACAAGTAGTATTTCTACTTGGTGCTGAGAATTTGGCTAGCATGAGGGGGAAAGGCAAGCTCAACAAGTTAGAGGATCCATAACAACATACTTTATCTCAGATATAAGAAAGACATAACTCATTACGTTGTCTTCCTTGTCCAACATCAACTCTTTAGCATGTCATATTTTAATGAGTGCTCCCAATCATAAAAGATGTCAATGATAATATATCTATATGTGAAAACCTCTCTTTCCTTATTACTTCCTATTAATTGCAACAATGACCAAAGCTATGTCTGCCAACTCCCAACAACTTTTAATCATCATACTCTTTCTATGTGAAGTCATTACTCTTAATAAGATCAATATGAACTTTTTGTTTCTTTTTATTCTTTTTCTCTTTTCTTTTATTCACCCAAGATCATGGCAAAATAATCAAGCCCTTGACTCAACACTAATCTTTATTATATATAGGTCACGGACTCGATTACATAGAGAGATCATAAAGAAAAACTCAAAACTAGATCATGCCATAAACTTTATTCTACTAGATCAAGATACTACTAATAGGATCGAACTAAGAAAAACGGTAAAGGTAGGAGTTGTGATTGTGATACGATACCGGGGCACCTCCCCCAAGCTTGGCACTTGCCAAGGGGAGTGCCCATACCCATGTGATTATGTCTCCTTCGTTGGTGAAGAAGGTGGTGGTGATGTTGGCTTAGTTGATGGCTTAGTCTTCTCCCTTAATTTGCACTTGAGGACGAAATTTTGATCCCTCAGACCATCAACTTCCCGCTCCGGGTTTAATATCTTTTTGCATAGGTCCTGCTTATTTTCCTGCAAGAGACGAAAAGGGATAAACTTGAACTTGGGTTTCTTTACCCTATCAGGGAGACTTGACTTTTTGAACTCCACGTGCATGTCCCCAGGTTGAGGTAATGGTGCTTCATCTTCATCCGAGCTCGTATCCTCCTTCCCCTTGGGTTCATAGTCCTCTTCTTCCTCCATGGTCCATCCATTATGTTCCACATCTCCATAGACCTTTGGATTTGCTAAGTAATCATCCACATAGCTTTCTCCTTCCGAATCCTGGGAAGACATGTTGATTTAATCTGCAATAGGATAGCTCGAAACAAAGACAGGAGATTTTTGCGTGATACGGGAGTCAAAACCTTCGGGAGGTTATATAATGAATTTTCACCTACCAAAATACGTAATGTGCAAGAAAACGGAGTCCGGAAGGCACACGAGGTGCTCACGAGGTAGGGGGGCACGCCCAGGGGGGTAGGGCGCGCCCACCACCCTCATGTCCTTCCCGGACTGCTACTTATTTTTATATTTTTCTAATTATTCCAAAACGGAGAAATATTGCCTTAAAAATTGTTCTGGAGTCGGTTTACTTACCGTACCACATACTTATTTCTTTTCGAAGTCTGAAATGTTCCGGAAAGTGTCTCTTATGTATTCCTCCGGGGTTATGGTTAATATTGGTTTCAACATTTATGGGATTACCTGAGATATAATGTTTGATTCTTTGACCGTTTACCACCTTCGGATTTGTGCCCTCGAAATTGTTGATTTTTATGGCACCAGAACGATAGACCTCTTCAATAACATAGGGGCCTTCCAATTTAGAGAGAAGTTTTCCTGCAAAAAAATCTTAAACGAGAGTTGTATATCAATACATAATCACCTACATTAAACTCATGCTTTTGTATCCTTTTGTCATGCCAACTTTTAACTTTTTCTTTAAACAACTTGGCATTTTCATAAGCTTGGGTTCTCCATTCATCAAGTGAGTTAATATCAAATAACCTATTCTCACCGGCAAGTTTAAAATCATAGTTAAGCTCTTTAATAGCCCAATATGCCTTGTGTTCTAGTTCGAGAGGTAAATGACATGCTTTTCCATAAACCATTTTATACGGAGACATACCCATAGGATTTTTATATGCAGTTCTATAAGCCCACAATGCATCATCAAGTTTTTTGGACCAATTCTTTCTAGACCTATTAACAATCTTTTGCAAAATTAATTTGAGCTCTCTATTGCTCAACTCTACTTGACCACTAGACTGTGGGTGATAAGGAGATGCAATTCTATGATTAACATCATATTTAGCAAGCATTTTACGGAAAGCACCATGAATAAAGTGTGAACCACCATCAGTCATTAAATATCTAGGGACTCCAAACCTCGGGAAAATAACTTACTTAAGCATTTTAATAGAAGTGTTATGATCAACACTACTAGTTGGAATAGCTTCTACCCACTTAGTAACGTAATCAACAACAACTAGAATATGTGTGTATCCATTAGAGGCAGGAAAGGTCCCATATAATCAAAGCCCCAAACATAAAACGGTTCAATTACAAGAGAATAATTCATAGGAATTTCTTGACGTCTACTAATATTACCAATTCTTTGACATTCATCACAAGACAAGACAAACTTACGGGCATCCTTGAAGAGAGTAGGCCAATAAAAACCAGATTGCAATACCTTATGTGCAGTTCTATCTCCAGCGTGGTGTCCTCCATAAGATTCGGAATGACACTTGCGTAGGATCTGTTCCTGTTCATGCTCAGGTACACAACGTCTAATAACACCATCTACTCCTTCTTTATAAAGATGTGGGTCATCCCAAAAGTAATGTCTTAAATCATAGAAGAACTTTTTCTTTTGCTGGTATGTGAAGCTACGTGGTATAAATTTAGCAACAATATAATTAGCATAATCAGCGTACCATGGAGTAGTACGAGAAGTACTTATAACATTTAATTGTTCATCAGGAAAGTCATCATTAATAGGTAGTGGGTCATCAAGAATATTTTCTAACCTAGACAGGTTGTCTGCAACGGGGTTCTCATCTCCCTTTCTATCAACAATATGCAAATCAAATTCTTGTAGCAAGAGAACCCATCTAATAAGTCTAGGTTTAGCATCTTTCTTTTCCATAAGATATTTAATAACAGCATGATCAATTTGAATAGTTACTTTAGAATCAACAATATAAGATCCAAACTTATCACAAGCAAATACAACTGCTAAAAGCTCTTTTTCAGTAGTAGCATAATTTCTTTGAGCATTGTCTAGAGTCTTACTAGCATCATGAATAACATTTAATTTCTTATCAACTCTTTACCCAGAATAACATCTAAAGCATAATCACTAGCATCACACATAATTTCAAAGGGTAGGTCCCAATCAGGTGGCTGAACAATAGGTGTAGATACTAATGCTTTTTTAATTATTTCAAATGCTTCTACACAATCATCATCAAAGACAAATGGTATATCTTTTTGCAATAAATTAGTTAGAGGCCGAGAAATTTTTGAGAAGTCCTTAGTGAACCTCCTGTAAAATCCGGCGTGACCAAGGAAACTTCTTATAACTTTGATGTCCTTGGGACATGGCATCTTTTCAATAGCATCAACCTTGGCTTTATCAACTTCAATACCTCTTTGAGAAACTTTGTGCCCCAAGACAATACCTTCATTAACCATAAAGTGGCACTTTTCCCAATTCAAGACAAGATTAGTTTCTTCACATCCCTGCAAAACTCGATCAAGATTGCTTTAGCAATCATCAAAAGAGGAACCATAGACGGAAAAGTCATCCATGAAAACCTCACAAATCTTTTCACAAAAGTCAGAGAATATAGCCATCATGCATATTTGAAAGGTAGCAGGTGCATTACATAAACCAAAAGTCATACGTCTATAAGCAAAAGTACCAAAAGGGCATGTAAAAGTAGTCTTTGATTGATCTCTAGCCGACACAGATATTTGAGAGAAACCAGAATAACCATATAGAAAGCAATATGGTGTATGTTTGCATAATCTTTCTAGCATTTGATCAATAAAAGGTAAGGGGTAATGATCTTTCTTAGTAGCTTTATTTAATTTGCGAAAATCAATTAGCATCCTATAACCTGTGATAATTCTTTGTGGAATTAATTCATCTTTATCATTAGGAACAACAGTAATACCTCCCTTCTTAGGGACACAATGGACATGACTTACCCACTCACTATCAGCAACGGGATAGATTATACCTGCCTCCAGAAGCTTTAGTATTTCTTTTCTGACCACTTCTTTCATTTTAGGATTAGACGTCGTTGAGGATCACGAACTGGTTTGACATCTGCTTCCAAATTTATTTTATGTTGACATAGAGTGGGACTAATGCCCTTAAGATCATCAAGAGTATATACAATAGCAGCACGGTGCTTCTTCAGAGTTTTCAATAATCTTTCTTCTTCATGCTCTGAAAGGTTAGCACTAATAATAACAGGATATATCTTCTTTTCATCAATATAAGCATATTTAAGATTATCAGGCAAAGGTTTAAGCTCAAATATGGGATCACCCTTGGGTGGAGGAGGATCCCCTAAGATTTCAACAGACAAGTTGTGATGCAGAATAGGTTCCTGTTTAAAGAATACTTCATCTATTTCCCTTCTTTCATTCATGAACATATCATTTTCATGGTCTAGCAAATAGTGTTCTAAAGGATCACTAGGAGGTACGGCAATAGAAGCAAGACCAATAATTTCATCCTTACTAGGTAATTCTTCCTCACGATGTTGTTTACTAAATTTAGAGAAATTAAACTCATGAACCATATCATCCAAGCCAATAGTAACGACATTCTTTTTGCAATCTATGGTAGCATTGACAATATTTAAGAAGGGTCTACAAAATATATTGGGACAAAAGCTATCTTGTGGAGAAGTAAGAACAAGAAAATCAGCAGGATATTTAGTTTTCCCACACAAGACTTAAACATCTCTAACAATTCCAATTGGTGAAATAGTATCTCTATTAGCAAATTTAATAGTAACATCAATATCCTCTAACTCAGGAGGTGCAATTTCATTTTTAATTTCTTTGTATAAAGTATGCGGTATAACACTAGCACTTGCACCCATATCACATAAGCCATGATAACAATGATCTCCTATTTTAACAGAAATAACAGGCACGCCTACCACAGGTCTATGTTTATCTTTAGCACAAGGTTTAGAAATTCTAGCAGTTTCACCTTCGAACTGAATAACATGCCCATCAATATTATCAGACAAGAGATCTTTAGCAATAGCAATATTAGGTTCTACTTTAACATGCTCAGGAGGTGTATAAGTTCTAATATTGCTTTTACGAACAATAGTTGAAGCTTTAGCATGATCCTTTATTCTATCAGGGAAAGATGGTTTCTCAATATAAGAAGTAGGAACAATAGGATCATTATAAGTGACAATCTTTTCTTCAACTTTAATAGGTGCAGCTACTTTTACTTCTATGGGAGGATGATATTTAAACGACTCCTCCTTAGGGAGATCTACATAAGTAGCAAAAGATTCACAGAAAGAAGCTACTATCTCAGAGTCAAGTCCATATTTAGTGCTAAACTTACGGAAAATATCGGTATCCATAAAAGATTTAACACAATCAAACTTAGGTGTCGTAGCTGACTCCTTACCTTCGTCGAGGTCCCAATCTTCAGAGTTGCATTTAATTCTATCCAATAAATTCCATCTGAATTCAATAGTCTTCATCATAAAAGAGCCAGCACAAGAAGTATCGAGCATGGTGCGATTGTTTTCAGAAAGCCGAGCATAAAAACTTTGCATAATTATTTCTCTTGGGAGCTCATGATTGGGGCATGAATATAACATTGTTTTAAGCCTCCCCCAAGCTTGAGTGATGCTTTCTCCTCCGCGAGGCCAGAAATTATATATATAATTGCGATCACAATGAACAAGATGCATAGGGTAATACTTTTGATGAAATTCCAGCTTCAATCTTTTATAGTCCCATGATCTCATATCATAACATAGCCTATACCATATCAATGCGTCTCCCTTCAAAGATAAAGGGAAGACCTTCTTCTTAGCAACATCATCGGGTATACCTGCAAGCTTAAATAATCCACAAATTTCATCCACATATATTAAATGCTCATCAAGATGCTTTGTTCCATCTCCTGTAAAAGGATTATCTAGCAGTTTTTCTATCATACCCGAAGGATACTCATAAGGAATTTCATTTTCAATAGGTTCAGTAGGTTGAGGAGCAACTCTTTGCTCTACTGGACGGGGTGAAGATAACCCGAACAAGCCCCTCAGAGAATTACTTTCCATAGTAACAAGTGACAGTAAATTTCAGCACACTATATAAATTTTTCCTTACCAAATTCCACCTACCAAAGGCGTAACACTCCCCGACAACGGTGCCAGAAAAGAGTCTTCATGACCACAAGTATAGGGGATCTATCGTAGTCCTTTCGATAAGTAAGAGTGTCGAACCCAACAAGGAGCAGAAGGAAATGATACGCTATTTTTAGCAAGGTATTCTCTGCAAGTACTGAAATAAGTGGTAACAGATAGTTTGTGATAGGATAGGTTGTAAGGAGAAACAAGTAACAAAAGTAAATAAAGTGCAGCAAGATGGCCCAATCCTTTTGTAGCAAAGGACAAGCCGGAACAAACTCTTATAATAGGAAAAGCGCTCCCGAGGACACATGGGGATATCGTCAAGCTAGTTTTCATCACGTTCATATGATTCGCGTTCGATACTTTGATAATGTGATATGTGGGTGGACCGGTGCTTGGGTGCGGTTCTTACTTGAACAAGCATCCCAATTATGATTAACCTCTATTGCAAGCATCCGCAACTACAACAAAAGTATTAAGGTAAACCTAACCATAGCATGAAACATGTGGATCCAAATCAGCCCCTTACGAAGCAACACATAAACTAGGGTTTAAGCTTCTGTCACTCTAGCAACCCATCATCTACTTATTACTTCCCAATGCCTTCCTATAGGCCCAAATAATGGTGAAATGTTATGTAGTCGACGTTCACATAACACCACTAGAGTCTAGACAACATACATCTTATCAAAATATCAAACGAATACCAAATTCACATGACTACTAATAGCAAGACTTCTCCCTTGTCCTCAGGAACAAACGTAATTACTCACAAAGCATATTCATGTTCATAATCAGAGGGGTAATAATATGCATATAGGATCTGAACATATGATCTTCCACCAAATAAACCAACTAGAATCAACTGCAAGGAGTAATCAACACTACTAGCAACCTACTAGCACCAATCCCGGACTTTGAGACAAGAATTGGATACAAGAGATGAACTAGGGTTTGGAGATGAGATGGTGCTGGTGAAGATGTTGATGGAGATTGCCCTCTCCTGATGAGAGGAGCGTTGGTGATGACGATGGTGATGATTTCCCCCTCCGGGAGGGAAGTATCCCCGGCAGAACAGCTCTGCCGGAGCTCTTGATTGGATCCGCCAAGGTTCCGCCTCGTGGCGGCGGAGTCTCGTCCTGAAAAGTTCCTCCTAATTTTTTCTCATCGAAAGACCTCATATAGGAGAAGATGGGCGTCGGAGAGCCACCAGGGGGCCCATGAGGTAGGGGGGCGCGCCCTAGGGGGGTGGGGGTGCCCCCACCCTCCCGAGCAGGGTGTGGGCCCCCTGGCCTTCATCTTTGGCGTGGATTTTTCTTTATTTCTTTTAAGACGTTCCGTGGAATTTCAGGACTTTTGGAGTTGCGCAGAATAGGTCTCTAATATATGCTCCTTTTCCAGACCAGAATTCCAGCTGCCGGCATTCTCCCACAAGCGAGCGAAAACGCAAGGGAGTGGTGGTATAATAAATGACGTGGGTGGGGGAGGGGGAGGGACGTCGGTTTGCTCTCAACTGCGGTCCCACAAGTGAGCAAAAATGCAAGACGAAGCGCGTTCCATTCGGTGAGCGACGTGGGGGGGTCCAGCGTGCCGGGCTGCAACGCGAACGTGACAAGAGCGATGTACAGTCAAACCAATTGACCGGTCATCACCGGAACCACTATTCACACCAGAACCTTCGCTGCTCGGCCTATGCCAGCCACTGCCCTAAAACCACACCAAATCTCCAGCCCATTCCCCCACCTTTCGACCCCCTAGGCCGCATCAGTTCGTCGGAAAGCCATGGTGCGCCGCAAGATCACTTACTACAAGATGCTGACGCCGGAGCGCCGCGCAGAAATCGCGGCGGCTGTCGGTGCCACAGACCTCCGTTCCCAAGCTCGCTTTGCGGCGGGCCAATCCCCGAGTTCTCTGGAGCCAAGCTACAAGGAGGAGGAAGCCGATCCAATGTTCATGGCGGAGGCCGCGGCGCAGAAGGCCCTCGATGGGTATGAGACGATGGACGTCGACTTTGTGCCGACGTCCGAGTCCCCCATGGTGCAGGCGGACCAGCGGTTCAACATGGCGATACTAAAGGAGGACTGGGAGGCAGAGGCTCAACTCGACACGGAGCGCGCGCATGCCGCTGCCATCGAGGCTCTCCTGCAGGCGGAACCGGATGTCGTGGATGTGAACCGGGCGGCCGAGGCTCAACTTGAGGCGGAGCGTGCGGATGACGCTGCCATCGAGGCCCTCCTGCAGGCGGAACCGGATGTCCTGGACTTGAACCGGGCGGCAGAGGCTTGACTCGACGCAGAGCGCACGGATGCCGCTCTCATCGACGCCCTCCTGCAGGCGGAACCGGACGTCCTGGACTTGAACCGGGCGGCGGAGGCTCGACTCGACGCGGAGCGCGCGGATGCCGCTGCCATCGAGGCCCTCCTGCAGGCGGAACCGGACGTCCTCGACTTGAACCGGGCTGTACTCTCGTCCATGCAGAATGCCCGCACGCTCCACTTGAACGAGTAGGTGGAGGCCGAGGACAACCACGGTGCGGAGACACATGTCGGCAGCGACGGCTGGTTCGCGCCGGCAGCCAAAGATGATGAGGCCGTCTCTTTCCGTGAGCAGTGATAGTTTTTCTTTATGTTGTTGTTTTTATGGATCTTTTGCTGTGTAAAAACATATATTTGTTATGCAAGTCGCCTGACTTGGGCCAGTCTACCATTTCAGGCGGTTGGATGAATATCCTACGTCTCCTAACCCTTCTTTCCTTCTTCCTCACTTCTTCTTCCCCAACAGACCACCGCATGGGCCGTACGTATACTCCCCAACATGCGGCTGGATAAACATACTCTATGAACGAAAATTATGTGTTAGCGATAGGATGGCTGAGTTTGGTTTGTTCACATGCGACAACACGTGTCAGTGATGGTGCGTTCCCTTGGTTTGGTTTGCGGCATGCAGGAGCGACTGTGTGAGGGTGCGGTGCGACCGCGGCGTGCAGGAGCGACCGTGTGAGGGTGCGGTGCGACCGCAACAGCCGTGCGCAAGTGTACCTCCTTCTCATTTTGAAAACTTTACGCAAGCTTGGCAAAAATGTGTGGCGAAGTTTGGCAATGCAAGGCCTAGACCCAAACAGGATAAGTACGTACATACTAGGAGTACTAGTGTTAAAAAAGAAAGGCAGAGTTTTCCTTCGCGGGATTTAATCGATACAAATCCTCGTTTCACGTGTCAATTAATGCGTATTTTTTCTCCAAAGACCAAAGAGTTAACCATCTCACTCCTCATCGCTTGATTAATGCAGCGCCATGCAAACCAACCTTCTCACTTCTGCATGCATGCAGGGGATATTAATGTCCTTGGTTGCTAACCCCATCAATTTTGCCTCGATTAGTGTTAGTGGCCCTTTGCAAATTGTAATTTTGATATACTGGCCTTGTGTACAAAAAAATGGAGGTAGTAACTATATTTGACTTCCTTCCCCATTGCGGTGACGTCGACGATTTCTTTTTTTGGTGGTTTGGCGAAGTGCGTTCGACGGAGAACACCATTGAGGGAGACCATGGTAAGTCGTTCGCAAGTGTCGCCTGCAAGCCGAGACAACAGCCTTATTTGCATCCAGGAAGTCTGTTACTAGTACTACTAGGAGTACTAGTGCGGTGAGATGGTTACTCGAAGAAGACGATGGAGAAGCGGAGTCAGCGAAGAGTGAAATGATGGTTGCTTCGTCCGTGCTTTTGTGATTTGATGCCTCACTGCTTTGTGATTTGTGATAGAAGGGACAGGGGAGTAGACTCTGTTCTCTATATTGTACTACATGCGTCTAAGCATGGGAGAAAGAGGAGAGACGTTGCATTTTTCTATTCCTTCAATCAATCAACCAGGGAGCTTCGGTTCCATCTTTTTGGCTTCGGCAACACTGTCCACAATGGTTCCTGTCGGTGTCAAAACCGGCGGATCTCAGGTAGGGGGTCCCGAACTGTGCATCTAGGCCGGATGGTAACAGGAGGCAGGGGACACAATGTTTACCCAGGTTCGGGCCCTCTTGATGGAGGTAAAACCCTACGTCCTGCTTGATTAATATTGATGATATGGGTAGTACAAGAGTAGATCTACCACGAGATCAGAGGGGCTAAACCCTAGAAGCTAACCTATGGTATGATTGTATGCTATGGTTGTTGTCCTACGGACTAAAACCCTTCAGTTTATATAGACACCGGAGAGGGTTAGGGTTACACAAGGTTGGTTACAAAGGAGGAGATATCCATATCCGTATTGCCTAGCTTGCCTTCCACGCCAAGTAGAGTCCCATCCGGACATGAGACGAAGTCTTCAATCTTGTATCTTCATAGTCTAACAGTCCGGCCAATGGAGATAGTCTGGCTGTCCGGAGACCCCCTAATCTAGGACTTCCTCAGTAGCCCCTGAACCAGGCTTCAATGATGATGAATCCGGCGCGCAATATTGTCTTCGGCATTGCAAGGCGGGTTCCTTCTCCGAATACATCACAGAAGAATTTGAATACGAGGATAGTGTCCGACCCTGCAAAATAACTTCCACATACCACCATAGAGAGAATAATATTTTCGCAATTCTAATTTGCAGACTTGTCTTGACAGTATGACGTTATGTCATGGCCCGGTGATTATTCGAACCGTTTCCTTTAACTAGCCCCGCACATAACGCGAGGCAGTTTTTCGACACGTCTTGTCAAAGCAGAGATCGTGTCCCCTTATTACGGGATTCTCATCAATACGGGTGTGGGTAACCCAACCGCGCCATCGATTACGACGCTTGGGGGATAAGCGAGTTTTACTAGGCTAGTGGGGACGCTTAGTTTCGTCCGCCCATATAAAGGGATAAGGATTCACCTTCCTATTCACGCCTTCTTCCTCCTTTGCTCATCCATTTTCGCACACTCGAGCTCTAGCGCCCAAGTCCGCACTTCCCACCTCAACCTTCTCGAACCATGTCCGAAGCGGGAGGCAGGTGGATGGTCTCCTCCGTCACGGAGGGAGACATCAGGAAGCTGCGCAGAGCCGGATACTTAGCCGCGAATATCGCCCATCGACTGCCTGCTGCAGGGCAGATCGTCCCTACCCCGAAACCTCACGAGAGGGTAGTCTTCCTCCACCACTTCCTCCGCGGACTGGGGTTTCCCCTCCATCCATTCGTCCGTGGTCTCATGTTCTACTATGGGCTGGACTTTCATGGCCTGGCCCCGAACTTCGTCCTCAACATTTCGTCGTTCATCGTCATGTGTGAGGCTTTCCTCCGCATCCGGCCCCACTTCGGCCTATGGTTAAAGACCTTCAATATCAAGCCGAAGGTGGTACGAGGCCAACAAGCAGAATGTGGCAGAGCCATGGTGGGCAAGATGCCCAACGTTATATGGCTTGAAGGCTCCTTCGTGGAGACAATAAAGGGATGGCAATCGGCATGGTTCTACATCACCGAGCCGCGCAATGCCAAATGGGCGGCAGCCCCCGAGTTTCGATCCGGATTCCCTACATGGCTCACTTCCTGGAAAGAGAAGGGCTTGTCGTGGGGTTCATCGGTGGAGCTGGATGGACTCCAGAAATGTATCTGGAGTATGGCAAGCAAGAAGCTCAAGCTTGTCAACATAGTCCAGGTTATGCTCATCCGCCGGATCCTCCCGTGTCAACAACGGGATTTTAACTTGTGGTAGTTCGACCCGGCCCGGCACCAGACTCTGAGCGAGCTCTTTGATACGACGCACAAGGACGTCTGGAAGATGCTGTTCAAGGGCGCCGAGGTCCCTCCTTCTCTCGCCGAGGATCGCGGACTAAGCGCAAAGAGCCTAGCGCGTTCGGTGAGTTCAATACGTCCCGTAGGACATTTATTTCCCCTAACTTAATCATGCGCGGGGTCTAATCTCCATGCCTTTCACAGGACTGGCTGGAGACGTTCTGGCATATTAACTATCTGGCCCCTTTGCCCGAAGACACTGCGGGCGCTATCCTGACAGAGATGCTGACTCCAGCTCCTTACAAGGTGCCGGAGAAGACCAAGAAGGCCAAGGGAACCCGAAAGAGTTCCCGGTGCCAGGTGTTATCGGACTCATCGTCCGGTAACTCTGCGGCACACTCCTCCCCCGAAGACGAGGAGGAAGAAGAAGATGCTCCCCCTCCAAGCAGGGGAGACAAGAAAAGGAAGGCCGTCCCGACTGGGGGGCCGAAGGGTCCAAGAAAGGAAGGACTCTCCTTCCGGACAGCTCCACCGCTGCCGACGAAGACGAAGACGAGTGGTTACCCAGGGCCAAGCCCCTAGGGAGATCATAAGTATTCAGATACCAGAGTAAATCGTAGCATTCCTTTGTCGCACTGCTTTCCCTAACGCCGAACATGATTATGCAGGCCGCCACGAGCCAGCATCGATGTATCATCGGACGGCTCCCTGGGCTCGTCGGACATGGATAGCAATCCAGTCCCAACCGCCACCTCCCCTCCTCCTGTGGACGACGCCGAGGTGTTGTCTCAAGAGGCACCGGATCAAGGGGAGACAGTCCCGGAGGCGCCTCAAGGCGACCTTCTGGACTCTGGGAGCCGAGGGGACGGGGCCCCTGAGAGCTCCGAGTTCGGCCCTCGGCCAAACACTGCGCCGGAACCTCCAGCGGTTCCAGGCTCGGGTAGGTGGCCTCCTTCTAAGAGGGGCAAGACGCCTGTGCCGGTGACCTCTGTCCATCTAGAGGCGCCGGACAATCTGCTGGAAGCGCTTCACAGCGCTTCCATCGACGAGGAGCTCCGTACTATTATGAGTGTGGTGTTCTAGAAGGTTCAGTCCGCCAAGAGCGGGTTGACTGAAGCCTATGCCAGCCTTCTAACAGGATTTGAGGTAAGTGTTTTAAAATGTAATAGAAATATCACCGCATAGACAGTAGCCCCTGATGCTTTGTTCGGTGTTCACAAAGAAAAGCCGAACAGAGGATCAAATAATATCGCAGGAGTCTAATATAAGTATGTCAATATGCATATGCAGGCTTCGCTGCTGGCATCCACCGCACTGACTGCGGAGGTCGCCGTACTGAAGCAGGACCTCGAGGGGTCCAGGAAAGAGCTTGGCCTTGCCAAGAGGCAGCTCGAGGAGAACAAGGGTAAGAAATACCCTGTCTATAGATATGTATGTATAAAAGAAGACGCGATTGCAAAATGACAGGATCATCATATACTTGCCAGGGGCCACGACCTAGGTGGCGTCCCAGAAGCAAGCGCTAACCAAGGCCGAAGATAAAGCGGCCAAGGAGCGCACCGAGCGAGAGAAGCACGAGGCTCAGGTGGGCGAGGTGCAGCAAGAGCTCCAGGCTCTCGTGGCGAAGTACGAGGCGTTGGAGCTTGACTCAAAGACGCGGGAGTCTGAGCTTGCCATGGCCCTCGAGAGCGCAAAAAGTGCCAAGGCCGAAGCCCAAAAGGCCCTCTAGGAGATCGACGCAATGAAGAAGATAGCGGCGGGTAAGGCTTTCTATATGCAAAGCAAGCATGTAAAAGTAAATTACCGATTACTTACCCGAATCCGGAGCTCTCCAGGAGCATTCGCAGATTTGCCCCACAGCGTGTCTGATGCCGCACAATTTTACCAGGCCAAGGATGGAAGGTCAACGGAGAAGCTGTTCTGGTCTCAGTATGCTGAGGCCGAACACCCGGTGCCAATGAGCGACCAGCTGAAGTAGATGGTCGAGCTACATAAGGCGGCCGATCGGGCCATGAAGAGCTTTATAGTCCGGCTGTGGCCTGGCGACGCCCTTCCGAACAGCTTATTCGGCCTGGTGAGGCGGCTTGTGGATGCCTGCCCGCGGCCGGAGGTCGTCAAGCAATCTGTCTGCATTGAAGGTGCACGCCGGGCTTTCGCCCGTGTGAAATTGCAGTGGGTCAAGCTAGACGCCGTGAAGCTGATCAAGGAGGGGCCGCCAGAGGGCAAGGAGCACCGTCACCCCGAGATGTACTACGAGGGTGTTCTGCCGGGTGCCCGTCTCATAGTGGACGAGTGTTCAAAAGATGTAATATTTGAGTGAGACTTACTCGTTTTATCCTGTATTTATGAAAACTTGTTTCATATGCGCTATGCAACACTTGTTTGAATTTAAAATATTACCTTCTGTTTGGCTGTTTATCCAATCTAAGAGATGGCTAGTCCTCGGCTTCTGCCCCCGTGCCACGAGTGCTGGGGTGTTCGGGATAAACCTGAGCACTCTTGTGCCCATGTTTGGGTCCTTCGAGGGAGGTGCTCAGCACAGCGAACAAGGCAACCAGACTAATAATGCTTTATCACTCTCACTTAGCCATAGAATTCTATAATTTTAAATTTCGGCGAAGCCCCTGGTATTCAGAAGGCCGAATTTGGGGCGCGATACATGCCTTTAAGCCGGACAGGGCCGGCCCCTCGCTCTAAGCGGCATAAGTCTTTAGGGACTCGAAAACCTCGCCGAACAGCGACCAGTCTCTCGCCTTATCATGACAGTCAGTTTTAGCTTTCCCTACTAAGGTGCTAAACCCAGCAGAACCGGGGCACAATCGTAGTAGTTCTCCTAGTGCTACCTTAGCAGATAGAGCGGAACGTAAGGTACCAAAACATAGGAGTCGGGCAAACCCAACATTTGACCAAAGACATGATTCGGAGCTCATGCATATAATGCTATAAGTACGGGGTGCCACACTTGTGAAAGTGTTCGGACTTTTCACACCGTATTGTGGGGTACGTAAGCCCCTGGTGTATTAGCCGTACCAAAGTGTACGGTTGCAAGGCATCATTAATGAACACACACACACAAACACACACACACACACACACACACACACACACACACACACATATATATATATAACGAGAATGCAATAATAATCGTAATGTCATGCATTGTTTATTCAAAAAATTGCGTTAAAGCAGAGTGATACAGATCGTGCGATAAGCAAAGAGTAGGGCTATGTCCCTTCCAAGGGCAACCTGAGGAATGATATTAAATCGAATATTCCGCTCGTTACTGTAATCCACCTAGGAATTCCGTGGTATGACGTAGCTGTCTGCCTCCTTGGTTGCTGCATCATGTGTTCGGCAATAGTGCTGCCGGACAGTGTTTCCAGAGATTAAGGTCCTGAAAAAAGAGAAAAATAACCAAACGGGAAGCCCTAGTGTGGTTTAAGCCACGTCTTGGGGCGTGCCGCAGTTGTGCTCCCCTCCCCACCTGTGCCCATGATATTTTTAATGCGTAATTATGTACGCGTGGCACGAGTTTCACCGTTGGGCTAAGATTGGGGTGGCCGCCGTATTGCTACGCGAGCTCAGATCGCGCCAGGCGGTCTATTTGCCGATTGCTCCGAGCGCGCTTGAAGGTGTCCGGGCTTTGAAGCGCCGAACTAGTTGATTGCCTTGAGAGGCTGTTTTGCGCTTCTGCTGCGAGGGCCGCGGTGTGCTCCTCTGTCCGGAGAGAGCGCTCTGTGTTTCCATTGACTATAATAACTCCGTGAGGTCCTGGCATCTTGAGCTTGAGGTATGCATAGTGCGGTACCGCATTGAATCTAGAAAATGCGGTTCGCCCGAGCAGCGCGTGATAACCACTGCGGAACGGGACTATATCGAAGATTAACTCTTCGCTTCGGAAGTTATCCGGGGATCCGAAGACCACTTCCAGTGTAATTGAGCCTATGCAATGGGCCTCTACACCTGGAATGATGCCTTTAAAGGTCATTTTTGTGGGTTTGATCCTTGAGGGGTCTATATCCATTTTGTGCACTGTGTCCTGATAAAGCAGGTTCAGGCTGCTGCCGCCATCCATAAGGAGTCGAGTGAGGTGAAATTCGCCAATGATTGGGTCTAGGACCAGTGTGGCGAATCTGCCATGACGGATACTAGTGGGGTGGTCCCTGCGATCGAAGGTGATCGGATAGGAGGACCAAGGGTTGAACTTTGGGGCGACTGACTCCAACGCATATACGTCCCTAAGCGCATGCTTCCGCTCCCTCTTGGGGATGTGGGTTGCGTATATCATGTTCACCGTCCGCACTTGCGGGGGAAACCTCTTCTGTCCTCTGGTGTGTGGCTGCCGGGGCTCCTCCTCGTCATCGCTATGCGGCCCCTTGTCCTTGTTTTCGGCAATTAACTTGCCGGCCTGCTTGAACACCGAACAATCCTTGTTGGTGTGATTGGCTGGCTTGTCTGGGGTGCCATGTATTTGACACGAGCGATCGAGTATACGGTCCAAGCTGGACGGACCCGGCGTACTTTGTTTGAATGGCTTTTTCTGCTGACCGGGTTTAGAGCCTTTGAATCCGGCATTGACTGTCGTATCCTCGGTATTTTCGCTGTTAATGTGGCGCTTATGTTTGTTGCGATGTGACCTGCTATTGCCATCCTTGATATCTGAGGTACCATGGTTCTTTGATATGTTATTACTGAGAGCCAGCCAGCTATCTTTTCCCGCACAAAAATGGGTCATGAGTGTCGTGAGAGCTGCCATAGATTTTGGCTTTTCCTGACCAAGGTGCCGGGCTAGCCACTCGTCTCGGATGTTGTGTTTGAAAGCCGCTAAGGCCTCTGCATCCGGACAGTCGACGATTTGATTTTTCTTTGTAAGGAACCGAGTCCAGAATTGCTTGGCCGACT
This sequence comes from Triticum aestivum, assembly GCF_018294505.1. Lineage (NCBI taxonomy): Eukaryota > Viridiplantae > Streptophyta > Magnoliopsida > Poales > Poaceae > Triticum > Triticum aestivum. The sequence continues at coordinate 746,418,916 of NC_057797.1, forward strand.
CTTCTGGCCGCTGAATTATGTGGCTCAAGTCATCGGCGTCTGGTGGTCGCACATAAGTGCCCTGAAAGTTGTCGAGGAATGCGGCTTCCAGATCTTCCCAACAACTAATGGAGTTTGCTGGCTAGCTATTAAGCCAATGCCACACTGGTCCTTTGAGCTTTAGTGGGAGGTATTTGATGGCGTGTAAGTCATCACCGCGGGCCATGTGGATGTGGAGGAGGAAATCCTCGATCCATACTGCGGGATCTGTTGTGCCGTCGTATGATTCAATATTTACATGTTTGAAACCTTCTGGGAATTGATGATCCATTACTTCGTCTGTGAAGCATAAGGGGTGTGTGGCACCTCTGTATTGGGCTATATCGCGGCGCAGCCCGAATGGGTCTTGCCCGCTGTGTTCGGCCCGGCCGGATTTGCTTTTACTGTATCCAGAGTGACGTTTATCGTCTCGCAGAGTGGTGCGCCCTCGTGATCCGTAGATCGATCTTGCATGCTTTGCTTTGTCCTCAATATGTCTCGCTGGTCTGGCATATCTCCCCATGCCTTTTTATTTGAATGGCGTCGGGGTGGAGGCTGAGTTTTTGGCTGGAATGCCTCTCTATCATGGCCACGAGGTGGCTGATCAGCCATATCATACGCTTCTTCCTCCAGTCGGGGTAGTAACCTGCACTTTGGGTAATTCTTGGAGGGGCGCTCGAGTTTATATTCCTCGGTGGCGAGGACTTCAGTCCATCTGTCAGCTAGCAGATCTTGATCAGCTTGAAGCTGCTGCTGCTTTTTCTTCAGGCTATTTGCCGTGGCTATAAGCCGGCACTTGAAGTGCTCTTGTTCGATGGGATTCTCTGGTACGGCGAATTCATCGTCGCCGAGGCTTGCCTCGTCTTCGGAGGGGGGCATGTAATTGTCATCCTCCTCCTCTCCATCCGCCGCTCTCTCAGGAGAGCTGGCTCCTCCATCCTCCTGCTCCGAATCTTGCTGGAGGGGATTGTTGTTGTCTTCGGCACTATCTGGAGTGTTATTATCTCCTGTGCCGGTATCACCACTTTTGCTTTGGCGGGACTTAGAGCGGCCCCGCTGACGTCGGCGCTTGGGTTGCTTCTTGGAGGGGTCATCCTCCGCTATCTCGTCGCCATTGCCTTCTTTGGGTGTATCCACCATGTATATGTCATATGACGAGGTGGCTTTCCAGTGCCCTATAGGCACTGGTTCGTGTTCGTCTCCTACATCGTTGTCCATACCGTCGATGTCTTCAGAGTCGAAGTCGAGCATGTTGGTTAAATCATCGACAGTGGCTACGAAGTGGGTGGTGGGTGGGCGTCGAATTTCTTCGTCGTCCGCATCCCAATCCTGTTGGCCATAGTCCGACCGGGGCTCTCCTGACAAAGAGAGAGACATTAGTGAATTCAGAATGTCGCCGAAGGGCGAGTGTTGAAAGATATCCGTGGCGGTGAATTCCATGATCGGCGCCCAATCAGATTCGATTGGCAGGGGCGCGGACGGTATGGAGTCCGAAAAAGAGTCCGACACCTTGGAGTCACGGGCTTCGCAGAGGATTAGGCTGGTGTCTGGCTCGATCGCCGTTGAGACTGCAGCCCCTGAGGCGGTGTCTAGCCACCCGTCCTCTATTGGCGCAGTTGGCTCCGAGCTAAGGGTCGGAGCTGATGCGGGCGCGGCCTTTGGGGTAATGTTCGGCGGCCGAGTTAGGTCATACCCGTCGTGACAGTGCGGCGCGCCCAACTGTGGCTCGAATCCGTCGAAGATCAAGTCTCCGCGGATGTCGGCCGTGTAGTTCAAACTTCCAAATCTGACCTGATGGCCAGGGGCGTAGCTTTCAATCTGCTCCAGATGGCCAAGCGAATTAGCCTGCAGTGCAAAGCCGCCGAACATGAAGATCTGTCCGGGGAGAAAGGTCTCACCCTTGACCGCATCGTTGTTGATGATCGGAGGAGCCATCGGGCCTAAAGGTGACGACACAGAGGAACTCTCAATGAAAGCACCAATGTCGGTGTCAAAACCGGCGGATCTCGGGTAGGGGGTCCCGAACTATGCGTCTAGGCCGGATGGTAATAGGAGGCAGGGGACACAATGTTTACCCAGGTTCGGGCCCTCTTGATGGAGGTAAAACCCTACGTCCTGCTTGATTAATATTGATGATATGGGTAGTACAAGAGTAGATCTACCACGAGATCAGAGGGGCTAAACCCTAGAAGCTAGCCTATGGTATGATTGTATGTTATGGTTGTTGTCCTACGGACTAAAACCCTTCGGTTTATATAGACACCGGAGAGGGTTAGGGTTACACAAGGTCGGTTACAAAGGAGGAGATATCCATATCCGTATTGCCTAGCTTGCCTTCCACACCAAGTAGAGTCCCATCCGGACATGAGACAAAGTCTTCAATCTTGTATCTTCATAGTCTAATAGTCCGGCCAATGGAGATAGTCCGGCTATCCGAAGACCCCCTAATCCAGGACCCCCTCAGTTCCCACGATGCCAAAAGCTATTTTCACATTTGGCTACACATTGTGGATGCCCTTAACCGTACCACTTGGTTTTGCTCCTATGTGCTATCTATACAAATCTCAATTATATTGATCTAAAAAATTATAGAATCAAGATTAGTAAAAAGGAGGTGATTTTGCCGCGCGGATGGCGGGGGAGGTTTCTTATTTGAGCAATGCTACATCCACGTAATGGTTTACGTAAAGTTACGAACTGATGTGATGTGGGACTATTTGATTGGATTAAAGGAGAGGATTAGGCCCACCCCACCTGAAAATCAGGGGGGCATATATAGATTAGATGGAAAGTATATGTAGCAGCTACGTATCCCTTTGTAAGTCTAGGATTAGGCTTCTTATTTTTGGAGGACGTTGTCCTGGCGGTTTGCTAACATGTGGTCCCACGTGTCAGTGCTTTACCAAGGCGATCCGCGTCCCACATGAGGCAGAACAATGGCAGAAGCAACACGTGGTTAAGTTGAAGAAGATGAGGGAGAAGAGGATTCAGCAACGAGTGAAATGATGGTTGCTTCGTCCCTCCAACTTAACTGCGGGAAAGGTGCAGCTTTGTGATTTGACGCCTCATTGCTCATTACTACACCGACGCCATGACTGGGGCTTCACCCCGGCTGCTCTGCACTGTATTCCGGTATGGCACGTGGACCCGGTAGCTTGATGTCCCACATGTCGGCGAAAGGGACTAGAAGATTTATGAAAGCGAGTGCTCCACTCTTACGACGGAGGAGTAGACAACACGACGGCCCAGTGAACTGTCACTTGTACTGTATAGTACTATAGTTTTGCTGTTTCGCACACGATCCATCGATACAAACCCGATTAAAAAGGAAAGGGCGGGATTTTTCCTGCGCGGTAGATGATACTGGCCATACATTTCAAAGGAAATTTTAATGTATGCAAACTGAATAATTATAAGTAACAATATGATATCTAGTAAAACTAAAAACACATATGATTTATTGTGTTAGAGTGTAGTAGTAGTGCTATATTGCATAGTTGTTAGATGTAACATGCAAGAACGTGTAGAGATGTAGTTTTGGAGGGCCTATAGAGAGAAAAGCGTAATACGGTCACCGAACTTCAGAATAACCTGATTACGGTCACTATATATGTTTTGCGGTGATTATACGGTCACTTGCTCACAGTTCAGCATCAGATTGCACTCTGTTGACCGACCAAATAGTCTGCGTGGCGCCATGTTGACTAGTTAAATTGAACATGTTCCTTGTGGGTCCCACCTATCAGTTCATATAGGTAAAAGTTCAGATAAACACAAATTTACGCAGGCGCGACAAGGCTCCAACCCATGCGCGGGAATCACCTGGTTGTGTATGTGTCTGTTAGGGCCTGATGTGTGCGCATGCACGTGTAGGTTGAGCACTTGAGCGTGAGAGTGTGTGTTGGTGGTGTGGTGTACTGGTGTGTGCATGCATGCGTGTTGTGTGTGTGTGAGTGTTGCGTGTGTGCGTGTGAGTGTTGCATGCGTGCGTGGCTGCGTGTGCACGTGTGAGTGTTGCGTGCGTGCGTGGGTGCATGTGTTTATGTGAGTGTTGCGTGGATGCAGTTCGTGTGCATGCGTGCATGTGTGTATAATCACCACACCAGCTCCTGTGTGTTAAAACAAACGGCTCAGCATACCAATACAGGCCACCTTGTCCGCTGTGCCCACGGTCATGACTTCGAACCACCATCCAAATATTTTTTTGTCGTTTGTTTTCATTCTTACTAGCAAGATGCCCATGCGTTGCACGTAACATCAAGATGCATTTGTATGGCTTGTTTATCTTGTGAGAGAAAAGGATGAACGAGGGAAGGCCTTATTTGCAAATGTGGAGATGTGTGTGGGTACCTTTTTGCAAAATTGCCATAGTTTCTTTCCTATCCGTGAGATATAAATCAGACGGCCTATATTGCAGGATGGCAGGCACACCATCATCACCAACTCTATTTTCTATAAGAGTGTATTTTATGTATTTTATAAGAGTGTAGATGTAGAGTAGATACAAGTCGACAGGTGGGCACGATGGTAGTGAGATAATGTGATGCAACACTAGAGGTGCCACGTGGAGCGTTTAACTGGTCAACTAGTCATGTAATGAGCAAATACAGAGTTGTAAGGTGAGCCCGTGACTGTATAATAACCACTAAACGTAAATGGTGACCGTAATGAGTGGATTCTGAAGTCCAATGTACGTATCATGCTTTCGCTTCAAATACAATAATCGTCATTGCATATATCGCGAGAGAAAGATGAAACATGCGTGAATTTTCTGGGGGCTTACTTTTAGAGGACCTGGAGATAGTTTTGTGTGCATACGTGAAAGGGCCGTACAGGGGGGCTATGCGATGGAGAGAGAGATGCTCTTCATTTCTCTTTATTATGACTAACTTTGTATATAGTATAAAAATATACAAATTCACAGTGTGGAATAAATATCATTGTGGGCACCATGCAATGCAAATTAGCGTTCGTACTCCTCCATATAACTTTGTAATGTTGTATATATGTAGAAACTCTAAAATAATTTTTTGGCCACACTTTATTCAAAAGGAATGTTGTATGTGAAATAAACGTGAAGAGAGGGCTTTTTAGATCAATGGGGTACGTGATGTAACATGTGTGAATGTGTAGTTGATGCATTTGGCGGGGCCTAGAGAGGTATGTGTGTGTATTACGTATTCGAGAGAGGCATGGATAGAGGGGTTGACGGGGGGGGGGGCGTGGGAGAGATAGCACGAGAAATGAGAGTGGTCTAGAGAGAGAGAGACAAATATGACATCACGACAAGAGATTCCATTCCCTTGAGTGTGTATATGCAAGGGGGAGGCAATAGAGGCACCAGGAGAAATTTTCTCTGTGTGTGGTGTTTGTGTTGGTATGTGTGGGTGTGAGAAGATAATGAGACGTGGGGGCAGAGGGCGTGTCACCGCTTGAGGTCCGCTGGGTCGAGGTGAGGCCCTTCGTTCGGTTCCATCCTGCGCCACATTGGTCGGCCCGTGACGCATTTAGGAAGACCCATGGATGACTAGTTGTACAAGACAAAGATAGCAGAATTGTGAAGGACTCTGTGTCCACTGACAAAGCCGGCTAGGATTTGTAACCCTAGGTTCTCGGACTAAGGTAATCCCTTTATCTCTGATATTACTATTCATCCAACCTAACTTTAAGGGGCATCCTACAGAATGCTCTGCTAGAATCATACTCGTCGATTAGGAAGAGAGGTGTGAGACAATGCGTGAGAGACAGGCATAAAGATAATGTGCGTACATGAGACACGTAGGCAGGTCCATGTATATAGAAAGGGTCGATGAGGATTGTGCGTGTGTATGTTTGCAAGAGGAAGAGTGCTTGTGATAAAGGTTAGTGGAAACAGTTGTAAATGGTTACGAGAGAGAGGGAGGATTATATCTAGAGCATGTGTGCGAGAAAGACACCTCGGGAGAGAGTGTGTGAGCATGTGTGAGAGACCACCGATGGAGAGTGAAACTACACGTAAAAGACTGCTCTACACATTGATTAAAGATATAAATTGTATCCAAATATTAGGATGGGATCATGATATTTGCAATTCGCGTAAGGAGCGGTCATTGATCCATCAGACATCTAGATTCTATCGAATTTGAGCATGTCTATGTTATTATTCGACACAATTGATCCACATAGTTAGTATTTTGAACTCCAGACAATGCATCGCTTTAGCAATCGAATATAAACGTGAGTATAGTTCATGTTGTGTGTGTAAAGCACATTATACATACGAAAGTTACACAATGGACATTATAAATAGCTACCTATGAACTATCATACATATGAATTAAACTTAAGGTGGTTTAAAAAATCGAATTCAACATGAAGTCAATTCAATTATTTGAATTTGATATCATGGCATTTGTAAACCATACCTAAATTATGGGGGCACCAATCTTTGCTCTGATTTTGTATATAATAGCATATGTAGTCGTGTACAAAATAGATTCAAATTTAGCTCCTCCATTCCAAAATAATCGTAGTTATAGGATTTTCAAGTGTCAAAATTTCAAAAAGAAGCGGATAATTTAATGAGGTTTTCAAACATACAAGGTCAAATATAACGTTGTCTATTTAGGTCAATCCTGATAGTTCAAGAGTACTCTAAACGTGAATGCTTGTGTTTCAAAATTTTGAACGAAGCGCTAAAAGAGCCTCTACTCGCCCGAAACCGCGTGAGACCAATGTTTGGTAGTACAAGGAAATTACTTTTCTAATAACTCCGACCCGTGAAACCTACCGGCCCGACGTCCAAAGGTCTAAACCGGGGTAGGTTTATAGCTTCATCTAGACGCCACGCAACCGCATCCGAAAAACATTCATACACAATGGCCTCCTAAGCACACATGCGCGCGACCGAAATCTCTCCCGCCCACTATTTGGGACACCTGGGATTACCATCCTACCCGCGACTCGCAGTAGGTCCGAAATTTAAGAGGGGGGCAAAGTTTGTACTTTCCCCAAATTTCAAACAAGCGTATCCCATCTTCTGTTCAAAAAAGCCAAAAACAAGCGCGTCCCAGACCGAAATATGGTTCGCCCCACCCATCCGATTCCCCATTCGTACTCCGTGGGCGCCAAAACTACCTCTCAACCAGCCGCGAAACCCCGGCGTCCTCCGTCCGCCACCCCATCCCACCCATCAACCGCCGCCCTCCTCCATCACACCGGAGCAGATACCCCGACGTCGTCGTCCACCGCAACCTCAACCGCAACGCCCTCCACGGCTAGTAGTTGAAGCCGAGGCCGAGCCATCCGTACCCGATCCAGTTCAACCACGCCGTCCTGCGCCTAACCGCTGCCGCTCCAACTTCGCCACCCTCCACCGCACCGGAGCTGTTCCTGCTACACCGACCTTCGCCGCCTCAGATCTGCTTCCCCTCCGCCGACATACGGCCATGGCAACACAGTCAACAATTTAGCCATTGGTTCGTCCAAGCCTGCACCCTCCAGAACATCGGTTTCCCCGGTAAAAAGAAGAAGATCGGCGCGACATGTGGAGGTGACCACACCGGCAACCGAAAAAGGTACTCCTCTTTCCTTATTCGTGCAAATCTTACGTCTCTGCTTGCATGGTATTCATCCCACAGAAGACACTAGTTGACCGCTTTTTCTTGATACTAGATGTTCCTAGTAACTCGCGATGCACAAGGTTTCTCCTCATATACTATTTCACCTTAGCTAGAGGTCCGTCGCCCCCCTGAATTTCAATTTCTGGCCAGTTGATTCCCAATTAACGGAAGCATTCCCTGGCGTAATAGGCTCTAGTATGCCTCTTACGCCGGGGAAGCAATGACTTGGTGTTTATCTTAGGGGCGTGTGCGGCCTAGAGCTACCGGCGCCCGATCTGGAGGTCGGCCGGGATTAAAGGGATGGCCTGGGGGCGCTGCCAAGCACGGCGGTGGTGTGAGGTTGATGGGAGGGCGGGGCGGCGGAGGCAGGGGTCTGGGCCGGTGGTCGCTAGCGGTTCGAGAAAGATCATCAACAGTGACTGGCGGCAGGTAGACGAAGGCCATCTGCCCGTTCCTTATAGATCAGACGGTTCATTAAAAAAATTGACTGACCTATTTATTTTCAGTCGACTGTTATCTTAGATATGACCACATGTGGTGGTGTGCTGGAGCAGTACCTGCATTTCCTATGCTCATATATTACAAAATCATACGGAGTAGAATCTAATTTTGTTTGCCATGCAATGTTGTAGAGCTATCATATGTCTCCTGTCATTTATTTTTCAGCCACCTGCTATCTGCTACTTTTACAGTGCACTAGTTCTGCACACACACTTCACCCTTACTCTCACTATTGTGTTTTTATGCAAGGGTATTTCAGACTCTGCTGCCATGACAGAAGCCAAAAAGAAAAGAGAGAAGTCGCTCCATCTTCGTATGCGGGTAGGCAAGACACGTAACAGTGCTATAAAGGGTGCAGTTTCAGCAGATGGAGACGGTAAACATAGCTCTGGAGTTGATGACCTTGCTTGCAATGAACCACCATCCCAGGTGCTTGCTTTAACTTCGCGGTGTCATATGTGGTTGCATGTTCCATATGGTGTCTAGCTTGCATTCGAAAGGCCAAAGTCGGTAAGATAAGGAAAGATATTTTTTTACATGAACCACCATCCTGTGAGAACCAGAAGACAAATAGCTAGTCAGGGCACTGGCCGAGCCAGTGACAAGCCTAGCGAAGATAGGCATCACCTAGAAGCCAACTAAAAACCTGCGATGGTGGTGAAGCAGCCCGCCTCCCACCAGGCTCTCAGGTCCTAGATGATCATGCTCACCACTCCAGCCGGATGTCTAGCTTGTATTGCTTCCAATTTGGTTAAATTGTATCTGTTAGCTTACACATTATACCTTTGAATATGACATGCCTTTCTATTTTTGGTACATACTAGTACATCTGTGTATTAACCATGTTCTTACATCAAACTAATGTTCTTGTGTATCCCTCATCAATCACTTATGACGAGGCAGGCAGGCAAGGGGACTACTCCTCATTTAAGGAATGCAGCGTCAGCCTCCCGACATGATTCTCAAGAAACAGAAATGCTAGATGAAGATAGTGAACGTAGCTCTGTAGTTGATTACATCATTTCCCCTACACTAGCATCGCAGGTGCTTGCTCTAACTTGGCAGCATGATATGTGGTTGCATGTTGCATATGGTGACTAGATTGTAATTCTTCTAATCTGGTTAAACTGCATGTGCTAGTCTGCTTAGCTTATACATTATACCTGTTAATGTGACATGCCTTCCTGTATTTAGTACATAGTACATCTGTCTATTAAGCATGTCCTTAAATAAAACTATTTTTTTGTATCCCGCATCAATCAACATGACGAGACACCTTTAGTATATGCATTGCGATATTAGTTGCATCTTTCATATGATTTATAGCATGCACTGCTTCTAATTTGTTGAAATTCCATTTATGATGGGATGCTTTTAACTTGGTAGAGTCATATTGGTTGCATATTTCATGTGGTGTCTAGCTTGCATTGCTTCTTATTTGCTGGAATGGTTTCTGCTTAGTTTACACAAACAATTGTGAACATGCCATGTCGTCCTGTTTTTCATACATATTCCATCATGGTATCATGTGTTTGCCTTACATCAAAGTAGTGATTGTCAGTATCATGCATGAATGAGTTCTGAAGAGAGAATTTTATTGCTTTTTCTTGTCGGTTTTACTTGACAATTCAAAATCAATAAAGCGGAAGGAAGTTAGGAAGGCAGCGGATAAAGGTGCTCCTTCCGAACGGAGGGCCTCTACAGTTTCTACTCCTCCACACCTCAAGATGATTTCCAAGAAAACACATGCATAGACACTCAACAAAGCTGTGTTTATGATGAGCACGTCTCCCCTAGTGCAGCATCACTGGTGCTCCCTCTAACTTGGCACTGTTATATGTGGTTGCATGTTATGTGTGGTGTCTAGCTTGTATTGCTTCTAATTTTGTTGAATTCCATCTGCTTACTTTACACATTATACTTGAATAAGACACGTGTTCCTGTTTCTAGAACATACAATATCTGTCTATCACACCATGTTCTTACATCAAATTACTACTGTTGTGTAACCTGCAACAATCACTTATCATAAGACACGTTTGACTTCGGAGTGTGATATAGGTTACATCTCACATTCTTTTCTAGCTTGTACTACTAATTTGTTGAAATGGCACTTATGACGAGACCGTTTTAATTTGGTAGAGTGATATTCGTTGCATCTTTCATATGGTGTCTAGCTTTCATTGCTTCTAATTTTTTGAAATGCCTTCTCCTTAGTTTACATATCATAAGCTGTGAATATGCAATGTTGTGAATATGCAATGGCACTAATGATGAGAGACCTCTAACATGGTAGTGTGATGTTGTTTGCATCTTGCATATGATTTATTTCTTGTACTGCTTCACATTTGTTTAAATGCCATTTATGATGAGACACTGTTAACTTGGCAGAGCGATATTTGTAGCATCTTTCATATGGTGTCTACCTTCCATTGCATTGCTTCTAATTTGGTGAAATGTCTTCTTCTTAGTTTACACATCATAGTTCTGGTTATCTCTTCCGTCCTGTTTTTCATACATATTACATCCTCCTATCATGTGGTTGTCTAACATCAAAGTTCAGTTTGTCTGCCTCACGTATCAATTTGTTCTGGAGAACTAAATTGTTATTTGTTTTTTCTTGTCGGCTTGACTTAACATGGCACAGAGAAAGAGGAAGAAACACAGAATGGCAGGGAATGAGAAGCGGATGAATCCCGCAGATTCTACTGGTACTGATGGTGCAATAGAAGGTCAAAGTCCAGCGGAAAATCCTACAAACATGGCATCCCATGCTGCACGAGTTGCAAAAAAAGCCAAACAGAAACAAATAGCTGCCACCAAACAAGCAGAGACAACCCTAGTTCTTGCAACACCTACCATAGTACTACCAGCTGCACGACTTACTCGTGCGTCAACTGAGCTAGCAGCACGTTCCCAAGCTCCCTTGCCACCTGACACTACTTCCCAAGCACTCTTGACACAAGACGAGTTGGCAATATCAGATGAACCTTGTGAGCTTCAACAACAAGAAGGTAGTTGCCGGAGTCAAGTTACAGTTGCATGCTTCTTTATATGTAGTCTCACAGTTTGATGTACACTAACACTTCCTTTGTTCGTTGTTGGACTAGCACCTAGGGCAAGAGGAAACAAACATCAGGGATAATGCTCGATGGGTTAACTAAATCTAGAGGAGGAAGAATGGAGATCCATTTTGAGGTAGGTTTAAAAAGGCCACGTGATGCTACAGAGTCAGCCAAGTTAGTATCCGAGGCAGCAGTTGCTGTTAGGTGTCATGTACGTATCCTCCCAACATGGATTTAGTATAGGAATGACAAAGACGAAACCCAGTTCAACACCTTCCTCGACCATTTATCTGTAAGTACGGTTATATATGGAAACTAGTAATATCGTCTTGCTCTGTCCCATACTTTCTAGGTTGCTGATAATGAGACTCCCATAATTTTCAACAGATGAGGTTCAAGTTGGATAGCCAAGATGATGCAACCAGACAAGCTTGCACCCATGTTTTCAAGTCTGCTCTATGGCAGTATCGGTATAACTTGAGGAAAACTCACTTTGAAGGCAAGGCTAACAGTGAACTTTCCTAAACATCTCCAGTGGAAAATATATCGGATGAAGACTGGAGGGGCCTTGTTAAACACTGGTCTGATCTGAAGTATCAGGTACATTATATATATGTGATCAGATCACATGTTGAAGTCCTATTTACGCATGTGCCACACAAATCTATCTTCTTGTAGGTGAATTGTTCAAAGAACAAGGCCAACCGTACGAAAGTGAAATTCCAACAGACGACATGATCTCGTAGCTATATTGCACACTGTGAGGCTCTTGTAATTAGCTGCTGTTTCACTCTTTTCGCTGTACCATATTACCAGATCTATATTGACTTGTTCGAAATGCAGAGGAAAGACCACAAGGACCAAAAAGTACCTGAACCAAATGCTGTGGAAATCTTCAAGGACTGTCACACCAGCAAGAAGAAGGGCATTGACTACACCAGTCAAAGCCGTTGTTGTAAGTCCTTAATCCTCATGCCTTTTAACTACTACTTACTCTGACTTGTGCCTTGAACTGCATGGTTTGCAGCCAATGTCTATTACTCTTTTCAATTTTATACACAATTGTCTTAGTGTATCATTGCCCCTTACAAGTTTGAAAAGAGAGGATTGATGTTCCTTTGATCTTGACCCGTAATCTAGTTCCGTGCTAGACTTGCCCACACAACGTTACAATTGCCTGTTTGTCTGTTCTCAGTTGTTTTGTGATATGAATGATGTCATACTATGCTTACCGTATTATAAACTTCGTCTCTTTATCCTTAGCCCTCAATACAATGTGAAGAAATAGACAATACCTTAGCGATGGTACATGGTCATATGTTTGGAACCTGGTTTTATTATGTACTTTGCAATAAAATACAACTAATATTTTACATGGGTTCACTAGAATAAGTTCTGTATATAGACCAAAGCTATTTTGTTTGGTTTTGCTGCCTCCTTAATATCTTCTGTTTTGGTACTACTAATGTAAAACCTCAACTTTTCAGTGAGCTATGGGAAAAATGGTGGAACCGCCACCTTCTGAAGGTGGCGAGGCAACTATAACCGCAATGTCAGCTCTTGCTGCAGTGGGTCAGTACCTTTCGGTGTCAAAACCGGCGGATCTCGGGTAGGGGGTCCCGAACTATGCGTCTAGGCCGGATGGTAACAGGAGGCAAGGGACACGAAGTTTTACCCAGGTTCGGGCCCTCTCGATGGACGTAAAACCCTACATCCTGCTTGATTAATATTGATGATATGGGTAGTACAAGATTAGATCTACCACGAGATCGAGGAGGCTAAACCCTAGAAGCTAGCCTATGGTATGATTGTTGATGTGTACGTTGTCCTACGGACTAAAACCCTCCGGTTTATATAGACACCGGAGAGGGTTAGGGTTACGCAAAGTCGGTTACAATGGTAGGAGATCTTCATATCCGTATTGCCAAGCTTGCCTTCCACGCCAAGGAAAGTCCCCTCTGGAAACGGGACGGAGTCTTCAATCTTGTATCTTCATAGTCCAGGAGTCCGGCCAAAGGATATAGTCCGGCTGTCCGGACACCCCCTAATCCAGGACTCCCTCAGTAGCCCCTGAACCAGGCTTCAATGACGACGAGTCCGGCGTGAAGATTGTCTTCGGCATTGCAAGGGGTATTCTCCTCCAAGTACTTCATAGAAGATTTTGAACACGAAGATAGTGTCCGGCTCTGCAAAGTAAGTTTCCACATATTGCCATAGAGAGAATAATATTTACACCAATCTAATCTGCTAACGTATTCCGTAGCATGTCACACCACGGCCAAGCCTTTATCCGAGTCGTTTCATTATCCCACCTCAGCGCGTCATGCGAGGCGGTTTCCTTGGCACGTCTTGTTAAAGCAGAGATCGTGTCCCCTTATCCCAGGATTCTCATCAATACGGGCGTGGGTAACCCAACCGCTTCTAGGACTCCTAGATTAAAGGCAAGTCCAAACGGACACGGAGAGGACGCTTGATATTCACCCTCTTTATAAAGGGGACAAGGCTTTTATTTTTTCCTCCCGTGCTCAATCGAATCCTTCCCCCACCTCAAGCCCAAACACCTGAAGTTCAGGTCAGGCGCCCTGAACCTTTAGTCATGTCCGGATCTAGCCTTCAAGGCCGATGGATGCCTTCCTCCGTCACGGAAGAAGACATCAAGAAGTTGAGGGAGGCCAGATATCTGACCACCGAGATTTTGCATTGGCTGCCTCCCCGAGGGCAGGCCGTCCCCACCCCCGAAGCCAACGAGAATGTCGTGTTCGTTTCCCACTTCCTCCGAGGTCTAGGCCTTGCTGTGGATCCTTTCGTCAGGGGTCTGATGTTTTATTACGGGCTAGACTTCCATGATCTAGCTCCGGACTCTTTTCTTCATATCACGACATTTATTGTCATGTGCGAGGCCTTCCTCCGGGTTACCCCTCACTTTGGCCTCTGGCTCAAGACCTTTGAAGTAAAGCCGAAGATGATCGAGGGGCAACATGCAGCGTGTGGAGGTGCCTCAATACGCAAGATGACGGGAGCTCCGTGGCCCAAAGGTTCCATCCCAGAGGTGTCTGAATTGTGGCAACAAGAGTGGTTCTACATCACGGCTCCTAGAAGTGCCAAGTGGGCGGCCGCCCCTGTTTTCCGCTCGGGCCCTCCACCACAACTGATGTCATGGATCGGCAGAGGTCCGAGCTGGGGGCCAGCCAAGGATATGCCTACACTGCAAAGCCGCATTCGAGATCTCTTCAATGGAGATTTCAGTTTGGTTGCGGTAATACAAGTTATGTTGGTTCATCAAGTCCAGCCTTGCAAACGCCGGCCTCTTCGCCTATGGGAGTTCAATCCCGAGGGACCGCGTGTCATTCAAAATTTTCTCGGCCTGACGCACGAGGAGATGTACAAGTCATTCTTCGAACCTCAGGTGGAGTGTCCAGAAATCTCCGAGGACGTGGGCCTGAGTAGTAACCGCGCCGCTGAACAGGTAAGGCATCTTCCGGCCAAACATACTATCTCTCCTTTGTTACGAAGTTATTTCGGAGAGTTTGCTTTTTGACCAGGACTGGCTAACAAAGGCGAAGTTGATTCGGTGTTCGCCCCCCCCCCCCGAGGGTTTGGAAAATCCGATATTGGAAAAGATGTTCCAGACCGCACCTTGCCCGGAGCCCTTGAAGGAACATACCATGGAGGATAATGTGGGCGGATGCGGGCCCCCAACGCTGCCCATTCTAGCCGAGGGAGCGAGCGTCTCCATGAAGGAAGACGACCAGAAGAGGAAAAGGTCTGCGCCCGGGGATTCGGAAGCCGAAGCTTCCAAACGGGAGAAGAAGTCTCCCACAGTGGGTGCTACCTTGGGGGGCGCTGTTGCCGCACAAAGTCCGCGGGGGGATCAATTCTCCCGCGAGTCGTAAGTGACCCGAAATACTTTAATAGTACTGATATGCCATCTTTTTCTTCTGAGAAGATAACCACCGCATATATTTTTGCAGTTTGGGCCTTAGCCCCTCTCGAATGAGCTCGTCTTCGGGGGATCTTCTTCCAGAGATGATGGAGAGCGAAACGCCTTCTCTGGACTCCTCCGCTCCGGAAGCGGGCGACCCTGAAGTGTCGTCGTGGAGGGCCTCTCCGAGTCTGGTGAGGCCAGAAGATAATCCCATTGACCCCCGAAGCTCCCAGTGTCCGGCTCCCGAAGAGAGCAGACAAAAGAGTCTGGCACCGTCTAGTGTGCGATCGGATGTTCTGAGGGGGTTAGTGGGGCGAGCGGCCATCTCAGATGAACACCGTGTGCTGATGAATACGGTGATGGAGAGAATATCATCCACCGAAAGCAGATTGCATGAAGTTTTTTTGAGTCTACTGACAGGCTTTGAGGTACGTAAAAGAATGTATGATAGTCCTGCACATGCTAGGTGTGCCCTGTGTAGATAGTAGCCCTTGAGACTCTGGTTGTCATCGGAAACGACGACGAACAGAGGATCATATTCCCAGGTAATAACCATACCGCCTCTATGTGCAGGTGATGGAAGCTCCGGTGGCTAGCCGGACTAGCGAGTTTGCCCATTTAGAACGGCAGTTGGATGCGGCAGACGCCGAGAGCTTGTTAACAAAAGGCTTGACGAGGCACAGGGTAAGTGTCATTATATGGTAAATGCCACAATAGGAAGAGCAGTATGATGCCAGCATCTTTAATATGTTGTGACTGCAGATGGAGCTGCCACTGTTGAAGCCTTGCGGGCAGAACTTGCCCGAGCCAAGGAACAAGCGAGGTTGGGTAATGCGGCTGCTTTGAAGGCGGCCGAAGAGTTGCAAGCCGAGAAGGCCGCGCATGGCGAGAGCCGAGACAAGATGGCCAAGATGGCCATAGAATTAAAAGCTGCCGCCGACCGTTGCCGGGTTCTTGAAAAGGAAAACCAAGAGAAGGCATCGGACCTTGAGAAGGCTGCTGCGACGAGAAAAGACCTCCGCTCTGCTATGAGGGCAATGAAGGAGGAGCTGCGGGAAGCCGGGGATATTGTAGCTGGGAAATCCTTTATGTTGCGGAGGAAGTTCAGAGATCCACGGTATGCCCCTCTGGATCGGCTGTGGAGGTCGGAGGATGTGTATATGGATTTGGCGATGAGCGCTGCCGATGCGGCCAAGTACTTCCAGGGTCAGACGGACCGTGAAGTAGACCAGCTATTTTGGAGAGAATTCCATTCTCCTGAGCGTCCACTTTCACTGACTGACCAATTAGCCAAATGGGCCAAACTAAATAGGTTGTCCGGACTCTCCATGAGGTATGTTGTGGATCAGCTATGGCCGAAAAGGTCAAAACCGAACAGCTATTTCAGCTTGGTGCAGCAGTCCCATGACGTGGTGCCGCGCATTAATGCGATGAAGAGGTCGGCGTGCATAGAGGGCGCACGGATGGCCTTTGCCCATGTTAAGGCATACTGGGCGGAGATGGATGCTACCAATGTTGCAGCGCGGGATTCGGCTATAGGTCGAAAGGCTGCTGAGCACTACTTTGAAGAAGTTCTTGAGGGTGCCCATTTGATAGAGACCCAGTGCTCAAAAAATATTATGTTTGAGTGATATGTAATCTCATTGTAAGCGAAATGCTTTTATAAATTTTTATAAGGCTATTTTGATACTTTTGCCTGAAAGTAATATGATGCTTCCTGGGCGGCCGTTTATGTATACATGTGTATAACCTGAAAGATTGTAGTCGTCGGCTTCAGCCCCCACACATATAATGCGGAGGTGCTCGCAAAAACACGCGTTCACACTTAACCCAATGTCTTGGTCCTATTAAGGAGGTGATAGCGGAGCGAGCGAGGCAACCAGACTATAATGCTTTAGCACTTTCACTTAGCCATAGAAGTTTGACAGTGGGGCTACTAGATAGCCCCTGGTGGCTCGGCACTCTCCCAGTTCCGGGGTGCGTACATGCCTGGCTGGAAAATGGCCCTTCATTAAGGCGGAGGAATTCTAACATTCCCACAGGTCATCGAATGGTTGACCAGTCTCACGCTATATCATGACAATCAGTTTTCGGCTTTCTCTACTGAGGTGCTCGTCCGGATGAACCAGGGCACAATCGCAGTAGTTCTCCTGGTGCTACCTTAGCCGGTAAAGTGGAACGTAAGGCACCAAAACACAGGAGCCGGGCAAACCCAACATTTGACCAAAGACAATGATTCGGAGCTGATGCATATAGGGCCAAACTCGCGATGCCGAACACTCCCTAAGGTATTCGGTCTTTGTGGTATAAACCGGGCCTAAATAATGGCCTTTGTAAGAAGCCCCTTGTGTCCAAGTACGTGCATTGTTCTGGTGTGGCCACATGACAAGACGTCAGCATCCTTCTCAACGGTGGATATGTATCAACAAGAGACAGTAAAAAAGGTTTATGCAGGGTCTTAATCTAAAAAGAATCCTTGGAGCGGGTCCCTGCTGCACGTCTGCGCCTGTGTCTCCGTTGTGCCGTATCCTGGACGGGTGTAGCACGATGATCGTCTGTAAAAGAGAGGAAGTTACATGAAAAAGTTGTCATGCAAAAAGATAGTTTTTAAAGAAACCATGTATAATTCAAGATGATAAGAAATTGCCACTTGTCTGCGCGCGTTGAGCCCCTTGTATTGACAAATAGGGGTGTGACCACTTATTCGGTATAAATAGCGGCGTTGGACTTGATTAGTTGTGTCTGAGGTCTTGACGACCTATTTGGATGCTTTCACTCGTCTGGGCGCCTTTAGTGTGCGGCTGCCATGGCAGCCGCACTCTCTTCGGCGCGCAGAGATCGCTTGATATTTCCGTTCACTGAAATGATGCCACGTGGACCGGGCATCTTGAGTGTGAGGGAGGCGTAGTGTGGTATTGCATTAAAGCAAGCGAAAGCTTCGCGTCCGAGCAGTGCTTGATAGCCACTTTGAAACGGAGCGATGTGGAAGGTTAAATGCTCGTGACGGAAGTTATCGGGGGAGCCGAATATAACCTGTAGTAGGAGGGAGCCCGTACAACGAGCCCCTGGGCCTGGCGTTACTCCTTTAAAGGTAGTATTGCTGTGGCGGATTTGTGTTGGGTCTAACCCCATCCCGCGGATTGTATCCTGATATATTAAGTTTAGGCTGCTGCCGCCGTCCATCAAGACTCGTGTGAAGTGATATCCGCCAATTACTAGGTCTAATACCAGGGCAGCCCATCCTGCATGTCGGATACTTGCTGAGTAATCGTGATGGTCGAAAGTGATCGGTTGAGACGACCAGTGGCAAGACTTCGTGGTGACAGGCACTTGGGTGTATTTTCCTGGGAGTGCCATGTTGTTTTTCCCTTGATCACGTGTAACATGTTTACTGTTTTGACTTCTGGTGGAAATATCTTTTGTTTCGCCGTGTCTTGCTTGGGAGGCTCGTCCTCGTCTTCACTTGGTGTATCCTCCCCTTTATGTACGGCGTTGAGCTTGCCAGACTGCTTGAAGACCCAACATTCTCTATGGGTATGATTAGCAGGTTTACCAGGGGTACTATGGATCTGACATACTTGGTCCAGAATTTTGTTGAGGCTGGATAGTTCATCCCTGGTGCCTTTAGGGGGCGGCTTTTAACCTGGCCGAGAGCTTTGGAATCCGGCATTTACTGCCATGCCCTTTGTTTTGTCTTCTTTATTCCGATGTTTGTTATTGCTATTGCACTGTGATTTCCCGTTTCCATCTCTTACTTTAGATGTACTGGGGTCACTGGTGGTGCATCTGGCTAGCCAGCTGTCCTCACCCGCTGAAAAGCAGGTCATGAGGTTCGTTAATGCGGCCATCGTTCTCGGCTTATTTTGGCCGAGGTGTCTGGCGAGCCATTTGTCACGGACGCTATGCTTGAAAGCTGCCAAGGCTTCGGCGTCCGGACAGTCGACAATTTGGTTCTTTTTAGTAAGAAACCTGTTCCGAAGCTTTCGGGCTGACTCTTCGGGCTGTTGAGTTATATGACTCAAATCGTCCGCATCCGGAGGTCGGACATAAGTCCCTTGAAAATTTGCCCGAAAGGCGTCTTCGAGCTCTTCCCAACTTCCAATGGAGCTTTCGGGGAGGTCTTTGAGCCAGTGACGAGCTGGCCCTTTGAGCTTGAGGGGTAGGTACTTGATGGCGTGGAGATCATCTCCTCGAGCCATATGGATATGAAGGATGTAGTCCTCAATCCAGACCCCAGGGTCTGTTGTTCCGTTGTATGCCTCTATGTTTACGGGCTTCAATCCCTCTGGAAATTCGTGGTCCAGTACCTCATCGGTGAAACATAGGGGGTGTGCGGCACCCCTATAGCTGGGTGTACCGTGTTGTTCAGATGTTTGTTGTGTTGCATTGTATGGTGGGGCACGCTTGTGTGGTCCATAGATGGATCTGGTTGCGCCGCCCTTTGGGTGCGAGCCCTCGCATGGGTCGCATATTGTATTGTGAGCGGCGTTGTATGCCGCTCTGTGTTGGTAGAGGGGTCGTCTATCCGACCAGGTGACTGCTTTGATATTTGGTTGTGGAGGTTCTGAGGCGTCCTCATCGAATTCGGGTAGCAGCTTCCGCTTTGGGTAGCTCTTGGAGGGGCGATTGTCGCCGTACCTTGCTACAGTGCTGAGTATTTTACACCATCTGAATTGGAGTGTGTCTTGCGCGGCCTTGAGCCTTTGCTTCTGCTTTTTCAGGCTCCTCGCGGTGGCAACAAGCCTTTTACGGGCAGTCTGCTGCTCCGGGTGTCTGTCCGGTGTTATGTTGTCCGGACCATTATCCTTGATAGGATTTGTTTGTTCGGTTTGATTATCCGGATTGCTGTTGTCCGGCAGCGGTTCGCCCTGCTCCAGCGCTGGGTCTGTGTGATCGCTATTTCTGTCGAGGCGGGATTTGGGCGGCGCTTGCGTCGCCGCTTTGACTGCTTTTCGAGGGAACAAGCCATCGGTGCGTCCTTCCGCTCCTCGTCGTCATGTTTTGCTGCGTCCACCATGCATACATCATATGACGAGGTAGCGTTCCAGGGCCCAATAGGCGCTGGTTCCTCATCGTCTCCTTGATCGGCATCCATACAGTCGATGTCTTCGGAGTCGAAGTCGAGCATGTCGGTTAAATCGTCGATAGTGGCTACAAAGTGGGTGGTGGGTGGGCTTTGAATTTCTTCATCGTCCGTACCCCAACCTTGCTGACCATAGTCCGGCCAGGGCTCTCCTGATAAAGAGAGAGACTTCAGTGACTTCAGGATATCGCCGAGAGGCGAGTGCTGAAAGATGTCCGCGGCAGTGAACTCCATGATCGGCGCCCAATCGGATTCGATCGGCAGGGGTGCGGAGGGTTCGGAGTCCGAAGAGGAGTCCAGCTCCCTGGAGTCACGAGTCTCGCAGAGTACGGGGCTGGTGTTCGGCTCAATCTCCATTAGGGTCGCAGCCCCCGAGGTGGCGTCCAACCGCCCATCCTCGATCGGCGTAGTTGGCTCCGAATTAGGGGCCGGAGCTTACGCGGGTGCGGCCTCCAGGGCACTGTTTGGCGGCAGAGCTAAATCATGCTCGTCGTGATAGAGCGGCGCGCTCGGCAGTGGCTGGAATCCGTCGAAGATCAACTCTCCGCAGATGTTAGCCGTGTAGCTTAAACTTCCAAATCTGACTTGACGGCCAGGGGCGTAGCTTTCGATCTGCTCCAGACGGCCAAGCGAATTGGCCCGCAGTGCGAAGCCGCCGAAGACGAAGATCTGTCCGGGGAGGAAGGTCTCACCCTGGACTGCATCGCTATTGATGATCGTAGGAGCCATCGAGCCTAACGGCGACGACACAGAGGAACTCTCAATGAAAGCACCAATGTCGGTGCCAAAACCGGCGAATCTCGGGTAGGGGGTCCCAAACTGTGCGTCTAGGCCGGATGGTAACAGGAGGCAAGGGACACGAAGTTTTACCCAGGTTCCGGCCCTCTTGATGGAGGTGAAACCCTAGAAGCTAGATATTGATGATATGGGTAGTACAAGAGTAGATCTACCACGAGATCGAGGAGGCTAAACCCTAGAAGCTAGCCTATGGTATGATTGTTGATGTGTACGTTGTCCTATGGACTAAAACCCTCCGGTTTATATAGACACCGGAGAGGGTTAGGGTTACGCAAAGTCGGTTACAATGGTAGGAGATCTTCATATCTGTATCGCCATGCTTGCCTTCTACGCCAAGGAAAGTCCCCTCCGGACACGGGACGGAGTCTTCAATCTTGTATCTTCATAGTCCAGGAGTCCGGCCAAAGGATATAGTCCGGCTGTCCGGACACCCCCTAATCCAAGACTCCCTCAGTACCTGTCCACTAACAGTGCCAAAAGCACGTTCCTGCGTAATACTGGGTTGGTTGTTAAGGAAATATCGTCCAAACTGCCTCATGATCAAGATATGCAAGCTCAAAGCAATGTTGTATCTGCGCTCCAGACACAAGTCCATTCCCTAACAGAGACCCTTTGTGAAACAAGGAGAAACATTGCTCAATGTCGTCAAGATATGCATGGTTTTGAAACCAGACTATCAGACATTTGCTATGTTGTTCAGGAGCCTAGGGGAAATGAAGGCGAGGGTTATGGTGCTCCATCGGACAATACAACATGAAAACGTAACAGTCAGGTCAAATGAACTGAGCTTCTGAACTTTTGGTGGTGCATTTATATGCTAGACTGTTAAGTTTTATGCCAACCTTCCTTTTGTTATATAGTTGTAATTTGTTTTGGTGCGATACAAAATTTATTCTTAACAAGCAGCCACCGGCTGAAGAAAACAGCAAGCCATTTTTGTATAGTGTAGGGTGTTCCCTATATTTGCACTGGTGGCGATCTTTGATGCCGAGTGGATGTAATATGTGCAATCGCCTTAATAGCCTAGCGTTAGTTTTGGCCTTATTTATTTCGTAGTCTTCTTTTCCTTGGTTTGGTAGTGGCCGCAACTACCATGGGCCATATACGGGCCGTAGGATCCATGGGTCTCCTACGGGCCGTCGATAAATGGGCCTGTAATCGGTGGGCCTCGGGCCGTCGGATAAATGGGTCTACACGGGCCGTAATCGGGCGTAATTGGTATCGGCCCAGCACGGTAACAGGCCGTTAACAGGCCATAGGACAGCAAAGGCTTAATTCTGTCACAGGCATAACGGGTCGTTAATGGGCCAGACTATAGGACAGGCTTGAAACGACGCAATGGGTTAACAGGCCAGAAACGGGCCGACTCTTTCCATGGGCCGAATTTGGTCCATTAGGGTAACAGGCCAGTAACGGGCCGACTCTTGCCATGGGCTGAATTTGGCCCATTAGGGGAACAAGCCAGTAACGGGCCGACTCTTGCCATGGGCCAAATTTGTCCCATTAGGGGAACATGCCAGTAACGGGCCGGAAGTAATCGAGGGCCGAAAAGGATCCCAAGAATGTATGGGCCGTCAATAGGCCGAAAGCTAACACAGGCTGGAAACGGCCCATGTAAATCACGGGCCGTTAACGGGTATAAAGAAAATTACTGTTCATTATGGGCTAGAGTCACCGTGGGCCTGTAAAGGACCGAAAGATACGAAGGCCTCATATGGGACGAAAGACGTCGTGGGCCATACATGGGCTGAAAGTGAAATGGTTGGTGTTATATTCGACGGCCCACATGACGTTGTTGGGCCGATTTCCTTTAGGGCCTAACGGGCCATGAGTTAACGGGACGTAAAGTGGGCTATTTGCGAAGAGACCGTTAATAGGCTTTTCATGGGCCAGCCCGTTAACTTTTAACCAAGTCAAACGGGCCAGCTTTGTAAGCTAAATGGACCAGTGGTGGGCCATGGCACGTGTCGACATATCAAAGGTGCCTATCTAACCCACTGACGAGCTGACACGTGTTTCGTCCGGCCAATAAGAATTTTACACGTGTAAATTTCCCATTGGTCGGGGCTGTTAACGGGTTATCGAATCCAAAACCCGACCCGATAGCTTAACGGCGTTCCGTTACGGTGGATGCCACGTGTCGGTAATCCTTGATGAAAGCACTTCTGTGACGCGTGATTTATCGTCATGGAAGTGGACACTTCCGTGATGATAATTTTGGTAATGTCATGGAACACTTCTACGACAGCACAGGTATGACTATCTTGATTCTGTCATAAATTTGTCGATGTACATGCATGACAAAAAACGCGACCTACTGTGACAAACACGTATCATCATGAAAGTGTATTTTGTTGTAGTGAAACCTCTCGTGTCCTTTGTCCCAATTAACCCCTTTAAGCTTCCTAATTGCGATGGCTCCATGACTAAGTCCTTTCACTAGGACATCCGCCGTGACAATTCCACGATAGTTGGCGCCCACCGTGGGGCCAGTGCATGGTGGATTTGAGTTCTTGAAGGGCAGCTTCAAAGGGCTCAAGGGATACGCTGTGGGACGGATGACCAAGAGTCATCGCGGCAAGCTCTACATCGACGACGCAGGCTGGGGCCCCGATGCCGTCTTAATTGAGTACGGGTACCGAGTCCCCTTCGGCGGGATCCACGTCTTCATCGGCCGGATCGGCGAGCCGGGCCCTAAGCCGGACATCGGCACCGACCTCATCGAGACGGCTCAGCGTGCGAGACCCGCCCAGACTCAGCCCGCCGTCAGGCATGCCTTCGTGGGTTGCATCCATGGAGGGGAGTTTTCTGAAGGATCTGTGGATGGCGGTGAGACGGCCGTCTACTCCGACGGTGAGACGGCCGTCTACTCCGACGGTGAGTCGTCCACAGGTGAGACGAATTTATTGTATCAACTACAAGATGGCGGGCTTGGGGGCTGTTCCGGTGGCAGCAGTATTCCGGACCCCTTTGAGCCGCCGAAGAGAGCAGGAATCTTCATGACTGGTACGCAGCCCGGTCAAAACTCTATGGCTGCGGCAGCGATAACCACTGGGTCGGCAGCGGCCGAGTCAGGAGACCCCGCACGCCCACCGACTTAGGTGCTGATGGATCTCATGGATAGGATGACGGCCCTGTTAACCGCGCATAAGGCTCAGCATGATGCGGAGGTGGCACGGTTACGTGGGGAGGTAGCACAAGCTAAGGAAAACTTGGCGGCAGAGGATGTCAGGATGGCTGCAGAGCGGGCGGCCTTGGGCGCTCAGGCTCAACAGCTTCAATCAGAGGCTTTTCGGCTCACGATGGATCTGAATGCATCAAACAAGGTCATGAGGAGAAGGTACCAGAAGACTCAATCACGTCTGCCTCTGACTTACGATCCTAGGAACCTCTTCCATACCGGGGCCGATCCTAGTAACCCGCCGGAGGCAAACCGGATTACAACACCCGAGGTCGGGTGCCGGTTCAGCCGCGGGGTATGGAACCCCCTCATGTGAATATTGCTCCGCCTCATTATACACCAACACAACCGGGTCATTTTTCTAACCCTTTGGAGAATTTGATCGCTGCATCGGCACGTTTGGTGGCTCTCCCGATGGAAGGCGACTCCCTGACTGCGATTGAAACGCGATGGGTCAGAGAACTTCTTCAGACGGCTCTGGCATAGCAGGAATCATACTCTTATAGTCGAGACAGGATTTATTCAACCCCTCGCCCAAGCCGGAGCCTGAGCTATAGCAGGCATATGGATTCTGCGGCCGTGTCAAGCAATGCCCAGCGCCGTAACCAGCCGTGCATGCATGACCCGGCGCGTGATGGAGCTCTTAACTTGGTTGACCAGGATAGGATCCACCAAGAGGCTAAGCGGGCGGTTCAACAGGCAGCTGAGCAGGCGGTTCACCAAGCTTTTTCGGTTTATCCGATGACCTTGTTGAAGGAGGTGTCCCTTGTTTGGTGCCGACTCTACGTAATGAGCATTTGCCAAAGGATTTCAAAGGGCCTCGGAAGGTGCCTAATTACACAGCCGACTTACAGCCCGGGGCATGGTTTGAGAGTTACGAGATGGCCGTGGAATTTCTTGAGGTCAGTGACGCAACAATGGCTAAATACTTCACTATGATGATGGATGGAATGGCCCGCACTTGGCTAAAGGGACTGCCACCTAATTCCATTGGTTCCTAGGCTGAGTTAAAGGCCCGTTTTATTTAGAACTTTAAAGATACATGCAAGCAGCCCATGTCGATTGTGGACTTGACTAATTGCAAGCAAGAGGAAGGTGAGTCCACGACCCATTGGGTGCGTTGGGTAATGGAAATAATACATTCATCTGATAAGATGGATGCCGGCTCTGCGGTCTTGATGTTGGAGAAAAATTGTTGTTTTGAACCTCTGAAACAGAAGCTGGGGCAGCTCAAACGCGATTGTAATGACATGGGCCAGCTGATGGCGGCTCTAGTCAAATATGCCGATTTAGATAGTACCAAAGATCCCGCGTCTGATGAAGAGAAGGCAGGGAAGGGAAAGAAGAACGGCAACGCTAAGGGCCTTCAGCATAACCCGGCGAATCAAGGAGGTAATAACAAACGCAAGGTTGACAGCATCTCGGAGTTTGTAGAGTATGTGCAAGGGAACAATCAACGGCGTAAGGGGAGGCCACTTCCTCGGTCAGGCGGGTCAGGTCCCACCCTTGAGCAGTTGGTAAATGAACACTGTCCAAGACACGACACCCGAGAGAAGTCGGCCACCCATCTATGGAAAGACTGTACGAACATGAAGGCTTTCAATAATTCTAATGTGTTCGACGGTAATCATGGACCTGGCGGCGGCTCAGGCGATGGCGGCTTTCATGGCCCAGACGGCAATTCAGGCTGTGGCGGTTTTCATGGCCAGGGCCCTCGAGGTAATCAAGGTGGTTATAATCAGCAATCTGGTCAAGGAGGTCCGCAGCAGGAGCAATCCGGGTTTCAGAGTAACCCAAAGCAGCTAAATAGCGAGCAGTATCATGTGTTCACCACCAGTTTATGCAAAAGGGACAAGAAACTTCATAAGAGAGCGGTCAATGCTGTTGAGCCGGTGGTTCCTCGTTTTTTGAGATGGTCCGAGTAGACTATTCTGTGGAGTAGGTAGGATCATCTGCCCCGGGTTGACAATCCGGGCCATCTGGCTTTGGTGGTGGCCCCTCAGGTTGGTGGATATAAATTTACTAAAGTACTCATGGACAGAGGTAGTAGCATCAACATCATCTATTATGAGACATTCCGTCGCATGGGGTTGACTGACAAAAGTCTTAAGATGTCCAACACTATTTTTCATGGAGTGGTGCTTGGTAAGTCGGCATATCCAGTGGGTAAGATTAAGCTGGAGGTAGCTTTTGGAGATGAGCATGATTCCAGGGTTGAGATTTGAGGTGGTCAAAATCAAGAGCCCGTATCACGCCCTGTTTGGACGACCGACTTATGCAAAATTCATGGCACAGCCGTGTTATGTTTATCTGTACATCAAGATGCCGGGTTATAAAGGTACTATCACAGTACATGGAAGTTGGAAGATAGGCTTAGAGTGTGAGGAAGGTGATGCTGCTTACGTAGAATCTGTTTGCGCGACAGAGGAGTTAAAGTTCTACAAAGACAATGTTGACCCGGCAGACATGACATCTTTGAAGAAGAAAACTACGGAGCATGAGCCGACGCTGAAGTTCAAGTTAGCTGACGATACCAAGATGATTGATTTTGTGCCTGGCGACTCATCCAAACAATTTATTATCAGTGCTAATTTGGATCCCAAATAGGAAGACACGCTCATCAAGTTCATCCGTGAGAACCGGGACATCTTTCCATGGAAGCCTTCTGACATGCCGGGTGTACCGAGATAACTCGCTAAGCACACTCTCAATATTGATTCAAAGTTAAAGCCGGTCAGGCAGTTTCTTCGGCGGTTCAACGAGGAAAGGCGCAAGGCCATTGGAGAGGAGGTGGCCCGACTTTTGGCAGTTGGGTTCATTATTGAAGTCTTTCATCCGAAATGGTTGGCTAACCCAGTGCTCGTGCTTAAAAAGAACGACACCTGGCGTATGTGTGTGGATTACACAGACTTAAACAAAGCTTGTCCAGCTGCTCCTTTTGCTCTCCCTCTTATTGATCAAATCATTAATGCTACAGCAGGTTGTGAGTGTTTGAGCTTTTTGGATGCTTACTCTGGTTACCATCAGATCAAGATGACGGTTAAGGACCAGGAGATGACAACTTTCATTACTCCATTTGAAGCTTTTTGCTATGTGTCCATGCCCTTTGGGCTTGAGAGTGCCCAGGCGGCTTATCAACGGTGTGTGTAGAACTGTCTTCATAATCAGATTGGGCGTAATGTTCATGCTTATGTGGACGATATAGTGGTGAAATCCAGAGAGAAGGAAACCTTGGTAGATGATCTGAAGGAAACCTTTGATAACCTCCGGGTCTACAAGATGATGCTTAACCCGGCCAAGTGCATTTTTGGAGTACCGGCAGGCAAGCTTTTGGGTTTTTTGGTGTCTAACAGAGGCATTGAAGCTAACCAGGAGAAAATAAAGGCGATTACGTCTTTGGCTAAGCCAACGTGCATCAATGACGTTCAGCGGCTGGCAGGTCGTGTTGCAGCTTTAAGCCGTTTCATAAGCCGATTAGGTGAGAAGGCTATGCCGTTATATCAAATGATGAAGAAGACGGATGATTTTGTCTGGAGTGATGCTGCCAACACTGTCTTTGAAGATCTGAAAAGACAGCTCGCTGAGCCGCCGGTTCTTGCTGCTCCCATTGATAAAGAGCCACTATTGTTATATGTGGCTGCTAACACACGTGCTATCAGTGTGGCCATTGTTGTAGAGCGTAAAGAGGCTGGCAAGGAATATCCGGTTGAACAGCCGGTTTACTACGTCAGTGAGGTGCTCATTGAGTCCAAACAGAGATATCCACATTGGCAGAAACTTGTTTATGGGGTGTTCACGGCGAGCCGAAAGCTTAAGCATTACTTTCAGGGTCATCCTATCACTGTGGTTAGCTCTGCTCCTTTAGGAGATATTATTCAAAATAGAGAAGCCATGGGACTAGTCGCCAAGTGGGATATTGAACTTGGGTCTCATGGTTTAAAGTATGTGCCGCGCACTGCCATCAAATCTCAAGCACTGGTGGATTTCATTAACGATTGGACGGAGTTGCAAATACCTGAAGAGAAGCCAGACAACACATATTGGACGATTCATTTTGAAGGGTCCAGGCAATTGGAGGGCTCGGGGGCTAGAGTTGTTTTAACTTCCCCTCGAGGTGACAAGTTTTGTTATGTGTTGCGATTGATGTTTCCTTGTACTAACAACGCAGCTGAGTATGAGCCTTACTCCATGGTCTTCGAATGGCTAAAGAAATGAGTTTAAGCCGGGTACGGTGCCTTGGCGACTCAGATTTGGTGGCTCAGCAAGTATCAGGCAAGTGGGGTTCCAAGGATCCTCTCATGGCGGCTTATCGCCATGAGGTCGATGCTGTTGCTGGACAGTTCAAGGGTTATCAAGTGGAGCACATTAACCGTAGAAAGAACGAAGCCGCCGATGCTTTAAGCCGGTTGGGATCTCAGCGTAAGCCAGTGCGGCCTAACACTTTTTTAGATGTCCTGCATAACCCTTCTGTCAAGTTGCCTACCGAGGAAGACTTGGCTATTCCAGACCCGGAAGCACAATTGGTGGCAGCTCTTCCTGTCATTCCAGATTGGACAGTGCCGTATTTTGCTTACATGACCCGGGGCGAGTTGCCAGAGGATGAGACCTTGGCTCGACAGATAACCCGGCGGTCTAAGTCGATGACAATTTCCAATGGTGAGTTGTATCATCGCAGTGTCACCGGAGCATTTCAACTTTGTATTTCTCCTGAAGAAGGTCAAGAAATTCTCCATGAGATCCATGAAGGAGATTTTGGCCATCATGCCGGTTCAAAGTCTCTTGTGGCCAAGGCTTTCCGTCATGGTTTTTACTGGCTAACGGCTCACGCCGATGCGGAGGATCTGGTCAGTAGGTGCGATGGGTGTTAAAAATTTGCACGACGGGCGCATGTGCCGACTCCGGAATTATGGATGATTCCAATTACTTGGCCATTTGCAGTCTGGGGGCTTGATATGGTTGGACCTTTCAAAAGATCCAAAGATAAAAAGATGCACCTTTTGGTGGCAGTGGATAAATTCACAAAGTGGATTGAGGCAGAGCCAGTTAGTAAGTGTGATGCGGCCACGGCGGTTCAATTCATGAAGAAAGTGATCTTTCGTTTTGGTTTTCCACACAGCATTATCATTGGCAATGGCATTAACCTGTCCCAAGGAGCTATGGAAGAATTCTGTCAACGGGAACATATCCGGCTTGATGTTTCATCAGTAGCTCACCCCCAATCCAATGGTCAAGCTGAAAGAGCCAATCAGGAAATCCTGAAAGGTCTAAAACGCTTATGGTTCCTTTACAACGGACGCCGGGTTGTTGGGTGGAAGAGTTACCCTCTATGATATGGAGCATTAATACTAGCCCTAACAGGTCTACGGGTTATACGCCTTTCTTCATGGTTTATGGAGCAGAGGCAGTTTTGCCCAGTGACATCCATCATGACTCGCCCCAAGTAGCGGCTTATGTTGAAGCTGATAACGAAAAAGCCCGTCAGGATGCACTTGACCTATTAGATGAAGAGCGTGACTTAGGAGCAGCCCGCTCAATGATTTACCAACAGGACCTGCGCTGTTATCATAGCCGCTGGGTTAAGTCAAGAACCATTCAAGAGGGTGATTTGGTGCTCCGGCTAATCCAGGATCAGTCTGATGCACACAAGCTATCCCCACCTTGGGAAGGACCCGTTGTGGTCAGCAAGAACTTGAATAACGGTTCATACTACCTTATTGCTATGTCTTGAGCTTCCATTGGTTTTCCCCGAAGAGGAAGGGATGATGCAGCAGAGTAGCGTAAGTATTTCCCTCAGTTTTTGAGAACCAAGGTATCAATCCAGTAGGAGGCCACGCTCAAGTCCCTCATACCTGCACAAAGCGATAGCTACTCGCAACCAACGCGATTAGGGGTGGTCAATCCCTTCACGGTCACTTACGAGAGTGAGATCTGATAGATATAATATTTTTGGTATTTTTGGTATAAAGATGCAAAGTAAAAAGTAAAAGCAAAGTAAAAAGCAAAGCAAGATTAAAGTGATGGAGATTGATATGATGAGAATAGACCCGGGGGCCATAGGTTTCACTAGTGGCTTCTCTCAAGAGCATAAGTATTCTATGGTGGGTGAACAAATTACTTGTGAGCAATTGACAGAATTGAGCATAGTTATGAGAATATCTAGGCATGATCATGTATATAGGCATCACATCCGTGACAAGTAGATCGAAACGATTCTGCATCTACTACTATTACTCCACTCATCGACCGCTATCCAGCATGCATCTAGAGTATTAAGTTAAAAGCAGAGTAACGCCTTAAGCAAGATGACATGATGTAGAGAGATAAATTCATGCAATATGAAATAAACCCCATATTGTTATCCTTGATGGCAATGATACAATACGTGCCTTGCTGCCCATCTGTCACTGGGTAAGGACACCGCAAGATCGAACCCAAAGATAAGCACTTCTCCCATGGCAAGAACTACCAATCTAGTTGGCCAAACCAAACGGATAATTCGAAGAGACTTGCAAAGATAACCAATCATACATAAAAGAATTTAGAGAAGATTCAAATATTATTCATAGATAGACTTGATCATAAACCCATAATTCATCGGTCTCAACAAACACACCGCAAAAAGAAGATTACATCGAATAGATCTCCACAAGAGAGGGGGAGAACTTTGTATTGAGATTCAAAGAGAGAGAAGAAGCCATCCAGCTACTAACTATGGACCCGAAGGTTTGAGGTAAACTACTCACACTTCATCAGAGAGGCTATGATGATGTAGAAGCCCTCCGTGATGACGGCCCTGTTCTGGCAGAGCTCCGGAACAGGCCCCAAGATGGGATCTCGTGGATACAAAAAGTTGCGGCGGTGGAATTAGGTTTTTGGCTCCTGTTCTGATTGTTTGGGGGTACCTGTGTATATATAGGAGGAAGAAGTACGTCGGAGGAGCAACGAGGGGCCCACGAGGCAGGGGGCACGCCCCTCACCCTCGTGACAGCCTCTTTTGTTCCTTGGAGCAGGGTCCAGGTCTCCTGGATCACGTTCGGTGAGAAAATCACGTTCCCGAAGATTTTATTCCGTTTGGACTCCGTTTGATATTTCTTTTCTTCGAAACACCGAAATAGGTAAAAAACAGCAATTCTGGGCTGGGCCTTCGGTTAATAGGTTAGTCCCAAAAATAATATAAAAGTGGAAAATAAAGCCCAATATAGTCCAGAAAAGTAGATAATATAGCATGGAGCAATAAAAAATTATAGATACGCTGGAGACGTATCACTTATCGATGTTCGAGAGCACAAAGACTCACGTAAGTCGGAGGAAGAGACCCGCCGGCCGTGGAATATAGCTCATCTTCGGCCTTACTACACTTGAGCCACCTGCTCTCATAATGTACATACTTTGACGTTGTATATATTATGATAAATAATAAAGCAGGACCTCTGTCCTTTTTTCCTTAATGATGACATGTCTTTGTTATCTTAAGCATAATACGACCCATTGGAGGCTGATCGTATTCGAATCTAGCTTAACCCTCTTGGTCTGGCTCATGATCGTATTATAATCTAGCCGTTAAAACCTCATGGTCACTAGGGGGCTTCCTGTTCAAACATAGGTCGTATTCGAACCAAGAGAACATAGCTGTCATAACTCTCTTGATCGGCGCAAAGCCAAACTCACTAGGGGGCTTATTGATCGTATCTGAATCATATCTTAACCCCTTTTGGGTATGACTTGGATCATATTCGAATCAGGGTCGTTAAAAACCTCTCAAGGTCATTTGGGGGCTTCCTGTTCAAACATAGGTCGTATTCGAACCAAAGAGAACATAGCTGTCGGTACCCTCTTGATCGGCACAATGCCAAAGCCACTGGGGGATACATGATCGTATTTGAATCCTAGCTTAACGCATTTGGTTCGGTTTACTGATCATATTCAAATTAGAAGCCTCCAAATTTTTCTTGATGCTTGATTTACATTGTTTGAAAGATACTCTTTTGTTTTACTGGTTTTTTGTTGTCTAGAATCTAACTATAAGTATGCTTTCAATTTAAGCCGGCTTGGTTCTTTGACAATGAGTTGCCAAGGTATAACAGTCATCATGCATATGGAAGTCTTGACTTCTAAAAAGATTGGGTTGTCACCCTTATTATCCGGGTCACATAAGCCGGCAGTCCAGATTCAAAGAACACATATATGATATTGTCATTTGAAATTCATAAACATACTTATCTGTGTTTTTCTTTAATCAAAGGCCTTCCAGCTTTATTTATCTTTACATCTAGCCTTGATTATTCTGTTATGGTAATTTCATAGTTGTGTATTGGGTGTTTTGACCCGTCCAACGACAAACCGCCAGGACAGTTTCACATCTTTTACATACAGGAACAGATTTAAAACACTACAAATATGATAATGGATATAAAGCATATATTGACATGAGGATAAAATGTTGTACGCAGTATGATATGCACGATGGCATAGGCAGTACATGCAGGTTTAAGCTAGCCTATTACAAGGCATTGGGACCCCAAAAGGTTAAAACTGTTTTTTCTCCTAAGCAGATGTTAAACCAAGGCCGGTTCATTAAATATTAGCCGGATTATTTGGATGGTTACGACTCCTCCCTCCCCGGTTCATCTTCCTCCATTGTTTGGAAACTGGGCTTGGACCAATCAAAGCCATGAAGAGCAACGAACTCAGCTTCATCGTCAATTAGGCCAGATGGGTCAATTTCTGGGGCAAAGGTGTG
The DNA here is from genome assembly GCF_018294505.1 of Triticum aestivum. NCBI lineage: Eukaryota > Viridiplantae > Streptophyta > Magnoliopsida > Poales > Poaceae > Triticum > Triticum aestivum. The sequence continues at coordinate 746,451,828 of NC_057797.1, forward strand.
TTGGTGAACCGGCGGGATTAGATCTGTCACTTTATACGAAGGAGTTGCCATATTTTTATTCTCAATGTCAAAACCCGGCTGATACTTCTCAATATTGGTCTCGTCGCCAAGGATGGTAGCATGGGGACGAAGTCCCCTCACACAAGCAGCAAAATCATCTTGATCAAACGGAGTCCTGTCTTCCTTAAGGCTGGGATACCCCTTGGCTGCATCTGCCGGGTCTAGCTCTGACACCCAGGCTTTGGAGTGGCTTAGAGCAGTTAGGGCTCCGGCTGTTGCACAAGATCGCTTGACTTCTTGGAATCTGGCGGGTAAGATAGATAACTTCTTCAAGACATCACTCAAGAGGTTTGGTCCTTGGTTGGCTGGGGAAATAATGGCAAGCGCCCGTTGAGCTCCAGTGTACAGTTGCTCAACCAGGGTGCAAACCGCCTTGAGTTTTATCAAGCTGTTTTGGCTCAGATTGATGCTCCATGGACCTACGAGTATTTTAAAAGGTTAAGCATGTGGCTTAGATTTCTGGCAAAAATAGATTTTAAGTAAATAATGCAATGACTCACCGGAGATTGCAGAGACCATCTGAGACACACGGTTCTTTAAATCGGTGAGTTCCGTGGTAACCTCCTTGAGAGCCGCCTCGGCTGTCTCAGCACGCTGTATCAGCAAGGTTTTTTCATCTGCCCAGGATTTCTTCTCTACATCAAAACTGGTCTTCAGTTTCTTTGCTTCAGTTAGGCTCAACTGGAGTTTGGAGTCAGCATTCTTTATCTTAGTCTCTTGAGCCGCCAACCGGGTTTTGGCATCAGTTAGTTGAGAATCCAATTCAGTTATGGCAGTCTACAGACATGCACAGGTATGTCAAAATTTATTCCAATAAAGGTCATAATGATTAAAGTCCTAAGTGCTTTGCAAACACAACACCACTCGGCACTTGGGGGATAATGCCTGCCAAAGCAATTTTTAAATGCACAAATGACTCTTCTATGATTAAAGTCCCAAGTGTTTTAGAAGTAACAACGCTTGGCACTTGGGGGCTAATGCATGATATTCAAAAAGTTTTTCCTCTTGAGATGGATAACAATATTAGTTTGGACTGATTCAAGACAACTATGAAGTTAAGTACCGACTCATTCATGATGAATTAAGCCGGCCCTTGGGGACTACAGGTGAAATTATGTTAATCATATAACTCTGGTTAAACATTCTAAACCGGACTTGGAAACATCTAGGTCAAGACTTCAACATATATCACAAGTCTATAGATCATTCAAGTTTACCATAATCAGGATACTTGTGGGGCTTGCAGAACATATAAGTTAAGGAAAGCTGAAGATCATACCTCGTATTTCAATTGCAGTTGTTTGGCCATCTCAATTTCAGAGTCACAGCTAGAATGCACGTGACTAAGATAGCCAGATAGCACATCACTAATGCTCAGGTGAGCATAGTGAGAGATGTCAAAGCGAACTTTCTGCTTTTCCAAAGCCTCTTGCTTGGAGGAGTGTCTGGCCAGTACAGTTGGATTGCCCAGTTCAACAAATCTACTACCAGTGATTAAAATGTCACTGTCGTAAGTCATCGGCGGGTTAGCTGAGCTTGACGATTCAACAGTAGATGGGTTGAGAACAGATTCGTCAACAGACAATTCAGGAGGATCTATTCCAACGTTGAAAGCAGGGTCTTCTGGCGCTTCAGGTTGTCCCAGGGCAGGAGTTGGCAGTGCCGGTTCAGCGGAGTCTGGGTTTTCAGTCGGCTTAATCACCCTGGCTTTCTTGGGTTTTGCTTGACCACTAAGAGGAATTTGACGAGTCAGTATAATGATACGGACATAAAGATGCAGAGGAAGGGTAATTATCTTTACCCAGGGGCAGTCTTGAACGCTGGAAACTGGGTTTGTGAGGAATCACCAGAAGAACGAGAGACCTCCTGCAAAGGTGAAATCACGATTTAAAAAGAGCAAGGAAGTAGATTCATTGACAAAAGCAAAAGTCAAAGGTGAAAGAAACCTCATTCTGGCGTTTCCGAGGAGTTTTCGGTAAGCTGGAGGGCAGTTCATTATCGTCACTGGTCCGGGTCTGACAACGGCTTTCATGTTGCTGTTTTTTCAAAAGAAAATGAGGATCCAAATAAGCTAAAGGGTGTGAAAACCTTACTTTCCGGGTTACCAGTCGAGGTTTCTGTCTTGGCAAAGGTTCTGAGTCAGAGGAAATAGTTACCTCTTCTTCTACTGCCTGGCTGGCCCCCATGTCATCCTGGCAATGATCAGTGTCAATAAGGTTGCTAAAAAGCAGGCCAAGAGAGTCAAGGGCTACCTCTGACTCAGAAACATCATCCAACTTGAACATATCAGAAGCAGTTTGTTTCATCTTGGATTTTCGGGTTGTCTTCTTGGCGGCTATGGCGGCGGCTCTAGCCTTCTTGGTGGCTTCATGATCATATTGGGCCTTCCAAAAGTCAGATTTGGCCTGTAGGCAAATAACAGGTTGAAACATCATGCAAGTTCCTAACTATTAAAGGAAAAAGGAGTCAAGGGGATTTACCTCTGGTGCCGGGTTAAGTTTACAGAAAGGATTCGATCCTACTTTACTGCAGTCTTCATATTTGTTGTTTACAAGGGTAGTTGACATTTCAACGATAGCTTCTTCAGTCAGACGTAGAGAGCAATAAAGCAACAGATCGTCTGCTCCTCCGGTGTAATTATACATTAAGTTAGACCGGCGGCTCAGAGGGTTGATCCTCCATGCGATCCAACAACGGATCAAGTCAACACCAGTTAAGCCATTTCCCAGCAAGGCTTGAACCCTTTTGATGGTTGGGATGAGCTTCTTATGTTCAGCGGCAGAAAGCTTGTCAGGGAGTGAAAACTTAGTATCAAGGCACTCCGCGCGATAACCCGGCATTGGTTTTTCATCAGCTGGCGATGTGTCTTTGCAATAAAACCAAGTTTGTGTAGCGACCCGGCCCGAATGGATCAAGTCTCTGTGCTTATGTGTCATCCCTGGATTAGTATGCTGACACACACAGTACTCGAAGGATTTATAACAAAGGTAAATCACATGTATAAGTAACGTAAATACTATTACCTCAATCCAATAGCGGAAGCAACAAGGTTGTGGATTCCCATCAACACCAACGGCAAAGTTGAGTGTAGAAATCGTAACCCTAACGTATCACTTACTCGTCGTAAGACATCCTGCAACATGAGACGTTGCAGCCCGAAACGGGTTAGTACATTGAATGTACTGGCAAATTCACACCATAGAGAGAATAATGAACAATGGCTATCACTATATGCATAAATGGCTGGTGGAAAAGCTCTATGGTTATAAGGTTTTTGCGTAAAGCCAATTTTTCCCTACTACAAAGGAATAAGATTAATTACTATCATGGTGGTTGTGAAACATTGAGAATGGTTGACAGCATTCTCAATCCCAATTAAAAATAATTAAAACCCAACAACATTAATTATAAGTAACATGTTGAGATTCACAAAGATATTCAAGTACTAGATACTCAAGTTGTCCATAACCGGGGACACGACTAATCATGATTAGTTTGTACACTCTGCAGAGGTTTGCGCACTTTTCCCCACATGACTCGATCGCCTCCGTTTGTTTTCTCGCACTACATGGTGTTTGAGAAACGGATGACCGAGACATAGTCTTTCAGAAGCACTAGCACCTTACATGTGGGGTAGACCGTACCACCTACAACCCCTACATCTGCTAGTCCACCCCGTAAGAGTTCGCACAACTTAGTCAACTATGCCAGAGCCCATAGTAGCATGTGGCTGCACACGGAAGTTTCTAGCATGAATTATCTTATGATCCCTTTGAGCCTGGGTGGCGGTCCGAAAAAAAACAGGCAAGTCCTGATAGACATCAGGTGCCTCAATCCACCCAGATGTGTGTTTAAGTTGCCACCTTAGATAAACCATTAAAATTATCAACTCACATCTGTCATGGATATCACTCACCCAATCCACGTCTACTAGCATAGCATGGCATAATAAGCAAACGTAGAAGTAACTCCCAAGGGTTTCATAATAATACAGGTAATAGGTACTACCTCATCTACTTCCCATCCCACAATTTAATTAGATCCTAATCATGCAATGTGTGAGGATTGATCTAATGCAATAAAACATGGGTTGTAGAAAAGGTATGATCAAAGTGTGAACTTGCCTGCAATGTAGATGAAGATGATTCGCACTCAAAACTCTTGATAGATCTACTCGTCACACTCCGGTCAATCTATTGTAAGCAAACAATAGTAACCACACAATAAGTACTCATCTAATGCACAGGTAAAACTCGAACGAGAGAACGAACCAGAAAGTTCAACTTAAGAACTCCGGTTGCAAAGAAGGAAAGAACCGAACAAAGAAATGGAAAAACAAACGACGGAAGAAAACAACTCGGTTCTAGCAAGTTGAAACTAGATCAAAATTTTACAATAGCAAAAACTTGTTTAAGTTGATTAGACGGAACGGCGGTTTCGAGACGAAACTCCAGGCGCTTGAATCACCTGCTTCCGATAAACGGGCGAGAAGATAAACTATAAAGAAGATCGGATCTGAGATCGCGATCGTGGAATAAATCCGACGAGAAGAAAAAGAAGAACGGTTAAACGAACGGGCGTTCGTGAACCTAGAAGAATCCGGTGATCACGTTCGTTAGGACGAACGGTCCGGCGAACGGTCCAAAGGAAACTAAATCGGAAAAGAAAACGAATCCGATCTAGGGTTTCGGAGAAGAAAACCGAAACGAAAAACCGGTCTAGAAAACGAATTAGAAGAGAAGAAAAGAATCAGAACGATTAGAAGAAAACGATCCGAGGAAAATAGACGCGGGGCAACCTTGGCGAGGGGCTCCGGCGGCGTGGCGTAGGGCGGCGGCGTGGACAAGGTGCGGTGGCGGCGTGGGCACAAGGGCGGCGGCGCGGGTGTGGGGTGGCGCGGCGGGTGAGGGGCGCGGGGTGGGGCGCGGAATGGGGAGGAGAGGGGGTTTTGATTTGATGATTTAGAGGGGGGGTGTTGGGGTATTTATATTGGGGAGGGGAGAGGTTACTTGGGGTAGGGGACAAGAAATAGACTAGGATTAGGAAAAAGAAAAACGAAACAAGGAAAGAGCCTAGCCTAGAGTCCTTATTGGACTCGGCTAAAGAGGCAAGAGGCGAGGCGGCTGGCCTGGCGGCTAGCGCCTGGCGCTACGCGCGCAGGAAGCTGGGGCGGCCGGCTGGCTGGGCCTTTGGCCCGGCTGGCCTGGCGGGAGGCTCCTTTTTTTTATAAACGGTTCAGCGCGCAGAAAAAAAACAAAAAGAGATCTAAACGAACTTCGAAAAACCTAAAGTAAATTTTCCCCGACTCCTAAAAATGAGACGAACAAAATGAACTTTTCTCCGGACCTAAAATAAAATTTTCAAAAACGCGCATTTTTCCCTATCCAAATAAAACGCAAACAAAACTCCGGCAAAACCAAAATTTGATCTATTTATTTAATCTTCATTTTTACTATATTTTGGGAAAGTCATATTATTCCCTCTCTCATATATTGATATCGGAAAAATAATTTAAGATGAAATAAATAAAGTGAATGATCCTCTTTTCAAATTCCAGAAAACTCTCAAATATGAAAATAACGAAATCTCCAACTCTCTCCGAAGGTCCTTGAGTTGCGTGAAATTTCTAGGATCGACCAAAATGCAATAAGATATGCATGATGATCTAGTGCATAACATTCCAAATTGAAAATAAATTCAAAAGAACTTTGAATTTAATTCTTTGAAACTCCCAACTCATATTTCATATAATTTGAAGAAGTCATTTTATCTTCTCTCGTGAAAATCATTGAGTCACATAAAGTTTCAGAATTGGAATATTTCCAAATGAAATTCAAATATTTTCAACACCCCCTTTTCATTTATATAAATGGAAGAAGTCATGTCATCTTCTCTCCAGGGTTTTGTGATGAAAGGTATTTGAATTCACGGAGAGCATAAAATGCAAAAATGAAAGTTTGGGAAAGTCCTTTTATTCCCTCTCATTTAACTTTCAAAAAGGTTTCGAATTCACTCACTTTCAGAAAATCAATCAAACAATCAGTCAAATCTATCTATTTATTATAACATTCCAAAATTTAGAATTTTGGGATGTTACAGTTTGGTTCCAATCCTTGGGATGGCTTGGTAAGACTACTAAGGGAAAGACAACACCCTGTCGGCGCTGAATCGAAATTCCGCCAAGTTCCAAGCTAGGGCCTTTGGTGTATTCATTCTGGCGGTTCAAAGAGAAATACTCTCTCAAGAGTTCAACAGTAGGTTCTTCTTGAAGATAAACCTCGCAGAAAACCTGGAAATTGCAAATATTTGATATGGAATTGGGTCCAAGATCTTGTGGATGAATCTTGAAAAAGTGCAGAACATCTCTGAAGAATTTAGAGCCGGGCGGTGAAAACCCCCAGTTCATATGATCAGTAAAGACGATGACTTCACCATCCTTGGGCTGAGGTTTTTCTTCGGCCGGTTCAGGGGCACGATAAGACATAAGGCTCTTCTTCGGTAAAAACCCAATGTTAACAAAATCCTTCAGAGTGGTGTCAGTGACTGTGGAAGGGACCCAGTTGCAGACTGTCGTCATCTTTGGCGGCATGGTGAGAGGACAAGCTGAAAAGGTAGTAATTTGCCGGTTTAAGTTAAATGGTGGAATCACAGGTTAATGTCTGCAATACAGATGCGTAATGGCGGCTTAAATAAGGGCTAATGATAGATGAAGGAAAAATGAGCTGGCATGATAAGCCGCCATGACTAAAGGTATTCAAAAGTTGCCAGCGACAAAAAAATTGGCTAAGTATTGAGATGAACAAGTTTCATAGGATGTTGCTATTATTTTGGATCAAGACCGTTCAAAAAAGGAAAATAAATGTAGACCTAAGAAACCAGTGCAGAGGAGTTCATCAGTCCTAAGGAGGGCTTTGTGCAAGAAAATGGGATCTACTAGCATCTAAAATGGATGCGAAACAACTACCACATGAGTTCTACACTTACTTTAGATCAAAAGAGGATGCGGTGGAGAAACTACGAAGAATCTGTGATGAACAGCAAAGAACACAGAACAACTTGCAATCCCTAATGCAGATCTACGGTGCAGAAAAGCAGAAACTTACGGATGCAGTTCTGCTATGGAGGATCGTCGACGTTCTCGGACAAGCTCAGGTTGATGCAGCGGCCAAGGTTGATGACGATGGTGAGCGCTGCTGCGGCGGCGAAGTTTGAGTGATAGAGGGGTTGCGAGATAAGGAAGAAGAATAATGAGGAAGACTAGCCGCACCTATTTATAAGGAGATAGGTGAACAGGCAGGCGTGAAAAACGAGGAAGGCCAAAATGATGGTTATCCAGCTAATTAGACGCATCGATTTCCAGAAGGCATTTAAGATAAGGATCCGTTAAAAATGACGTCGTGGCAAGTTTCCAATTATTTTGAAGATGATGTCATGGCGGGTTAGAGAGTTTTTGCAAGCAGTGGAAGATGGATTTTTTTAAGTGTTGAAGATTGGCATGAACAAAGTTCAAATCAACCTGGGGCCTAATGTTGGGGATATGACTACCAGGTATGACCCGCCCAGGAGGGGCCGGGTCAACCACAATGGTGGGTAATGTGAATGAAGCCCGAAGAGTATACGAGGTGACAGTTTACAATAAGGCTTATAATAGGCCCAAGCCCAGGGGCGGCTTAAGGCCCGTAAGTATAAACCGCCATGTATGAATAGACTTGTAATACAAGGCACGTAAGAGATGTCACTGAGCCGGACACGTTGTATGAGCCGGCCAGGACTCTGTAGGCCACAGGGTATCAACCCGTGTATATAAGGGGACGACCCGGCGGCGGCTTAGAAAAAGGGACAACAGATCGAGAGCCAAGCTAGCGTATTCTCTCCTTGGTCATCGAAACCTAGAAATACCACATCAACTGGACTAGGCTTTACCTTCACCGCAAGGGGCCGAACCAGTATAAACCTCTCGTGTCCTTTGTCCTGATTAACCCCTTTAAGCTTCCTAGTTGCGATGGCTCCACGACTAAGTCCTTTCACTAGGACATCTGCTGTGACAATTCCACGACAGTACCCAAGCACCGGTCCACCCACATCAAATTATCAAAGTACCAAACGCGAATCATATGAACGTGATGAAAACTAGCTTGACGATAATTCCCATGTGTCCTCGGGAGCGGTTTCCTTCATATAAGAGTTTGTCCAGGCTTGTCCTTTGCTACAAAAAGGATTGGTCCATCTTGCTGCACCTTATTTACTTTATTACTTGCTACTCGTTACAAATTACCTTATCACAAAACTATCTGTTACCGATAATTTCAGTGCGTGCAGAGAATACCTTACTAAAAACTGCTTACCATTTCCTTCTGCTCCTCGTTGGGTTCGACACTCTTACTTATCGAAAAGGATACGATAGATCCCCTACACTTGTGGGTCATCAAGACTCTTTTATGGCGCCATTACCGGGGAGTGAAGCGCCTTTGGTCGGTGGAATTTGGTAAGGAAAATTTATATAGTGTGCTGAAATTTACTGTCACATGTTGCTATGGAACAAAATCCTTTGAGGGGCTTTTTCGGGGTATCTTCACCCCAACCAATAGAGCAAAGAGTTGCTCCTCAACCTACTGAACCTACTGAAAATGCTTACTTTGAAATTCGTTCGGGTATGATAGAGAAACTGCTAGCTAATCCTTTTGCAAGAGATGGAACATTGCATCCCAATTTACACTTAATCTATGTGGATGAAGTTTGTGGATTATTTAAGCTTGCAGGTATGCCCGATGATGTTATCAAGAAGAAGTTATTCCTTTATCTTTGAAGGGAGAGGCATTGACATGGTATAGGCTATGTGATGATATGGGATCATGGGACTACAAGCGATTGAAATTGGAATTTCCTCAGAAGTTTTATCCTATGCATCTTGTTCATCGTGATCGTAATTATATATATATAATTTTTGGCCTCGTGAAGGAGAAAGCATCGCTCAAGATTGGGGGAGGCTTAAGTCAATGTTATATTCATTCCCCAATCATGAGCTATCATAGGAAATGATCATTCAAAAATTTTATGCTCGGCTTTCTATCAGTAATCACTGCATGCTTGATGCTTCTTGTACTGGATCTTTTATGATGAAGACTATTGAATTTAAATGGGATTTATTGGAAAGAATTAAACAAAACTCTGAAGATTGGGACCTCGACGAAGGTAAAGAGTCAGGTATAACACCTAAGTTTGATTGTGTTCAATCTTTCATGGATACCGATGCTTTCCGTGAATTTAGCACTAAATATGGACTTGACTCTAAGATAGTAGCTTCTTTGTGAATCCTTTGCTACTCATGTTGATCTCCCTAAGGAGAAGTGGTTTAAATATAATCCTCTCATTGAAGTAAAAGTAGTTCCTCCTATTAAAGTTGAAGAAAAGACTATCACTTATAATGATCTTGTTGTTCCTATTGCTTATACTGAGAAACCACCTTTCCCTCTCAGGATAAAGGATCATGCTAAAGCTTCAACTCTGGTTAACAAAAGTAATATTAATACATCTAAACCCCCTGAGCAAATTAAAGTTGAACCTAGTATTGCTATGGTTAAAGATCTCTTGGCCAATAATATTGATGGGCATGTTATTTACTTCTGCAATGAATCTGCTAGAATTGCTAGACCTGATGCTAAAAATAAACATAGACCTGTTGTAGGCATGCCTGTTATTTCTGTTAAAATAGGAGATCATTGCTATCATGGCTTATGTGATATGGGTTCTAGTGCAAGTGCAATACCTCATTCCTTATACAAAGAAATTATGCATGATATTGCACCTGCTGAGATAGAAGAGACTGATGTTACAATTAAGCTTGCCAATAGAGATACTATTTCACCAGTTGGGATTGTTAGAGATGTTGAAGTCTTGTGTGGGAAAGTTAAATATCCTGCTGATTTTCTTGTTCTCGGTTCTCCACAAGATGACTTTTGTCCCATTATATTTGGCAGACCCTTCTTGAATACTATTAATGCTAAGATAGACTGCAATAAAGATATTGTTTCTATTGGTTTGGGGGATATGTCTCATGAGTTTAATTTTGCTAAATTTCATAGACAACCACATGATAAACAATTGCCTAGTAAAGATGAAATTATTGGTCTTGCTTCTATTGTCATGCCTCCTACTGATCCTATAGAACAATATTTGCTAGACCATGAAAACGATATGTTTATGAATGAAATAAGGGAAATAGATGAAGTATTCTTTAAACAGGGACCTATTCTAAAACACAACTTTCGTGTTGAAATCCTAGGGGATCCTCATCCACCCAAAGGTGATCCCATGTTTGAGCTTAAACCATTGCCTGATACTCTTAAAAATGCTTATCTTGATGAAAAGAAGATATATCCTGTTATTATTAGTGCTAACCTTTCAGAGCATGAAGAAGAGAAATTATTGAAAACTCTGAAGAAGCACTGTGCTGCTATTGGATATACTCTTGATGATCTTAAGGGCATTTGTCCCACTCTATGTCAACACAAAATAAATTTTGAGAAAGACGCCAAACCAGTTATTGATCACCAACGACGGCTAAATCCTAACATGAAAGAAGTTGTAAGAAAAGAAATACTAAAGCTTCTAGAGGCAGGTATAATTTATCCCGTTGCTGATAGTCAGTGGATAAGCCCTGTCCATTGTGTCCCTAAGAAGGGAGGTATTACTGTCGTTCCTAATGATAAAGATGAATTGATTCTGCAAAGAATTATTACAGGTTATAGGATGGTGATTGATTTCCGCAAATTAAATAAAGCTACTAAAAAGATCATTACCCTCTATCTTTCATTGATCTGTTAGAAATATTATCCAAACATACACATTTTTGCTGTTGGTTTCTCTCAAATACCTGTGTTAGTTGATGATCAAGAAAAGACTACTTTTACTTGCCCTTTCGGTACCTTTGCTTATAGACATATGCCTTTTGGTTTATGTAATGCACCTTCTACCTTTCAAAGATGCATGATGGCTATATTCTCTGACTTTTGTGAAAAGACTTGTGAAGTTTTCATGGATGATTTCTCTGTTTATGGATCCTCTTTTGATGATTGCTTGAGCAACCTTGATCGAGTTTTGTAGAGATGTGAAGAAACTAACCTTGTCTTGAATTGGGAGAAGTGCCACTTTATGGTTAGTGAAGGTATTGTCTTGGGGCATAAAATTTCTGAAAGAGGTATTGAAGTTGACAAAGCTAAAGTTGATGCTATTGAAATGATGTCGTGTCCCAAGGACATCAAAGGTATAAGAAGTTTCCTTGGTCATGCCGGTTTTTATAGGAGGTTCGTCAAGGACTTCTCAAAAATTTCCTGGCCTCTGACTAAACTATTACAAAAAGATATTCCTTTTGTCTTTGATGATGATTGTGTAGAAGCATCCGAAATACTTAAGAAAGCCTTGATTTCTGCACCTATTGTTCAGCCTCCTGATTGGAATTTACCCTTTGAAATCATGTGCGATGCTAGTGACTATGTTGTAGGTGTTGTTCTAGGACAAAGAGTTGATAAAAAATTAAATGTTATTCAATATGCTAGTAAAACTCTAGACAATGCCCAGAGAAATTATGCTACTACTGAAAAGGAATTCTTAGCAGTTATATTTGCTTGTGATAAGTTCAGACCTTATATTGTTGATTCTAAAGTAACTATGCACACTGATCATGCTGTTATTAGATATCTTATGGAAAAGAAAGATGCTAAACCTAGACTTATTAGATGGGTTCTCCTGCTACAAGAATTTGATTTGCATATTATTGATAGAAAGGGAGCTGAAAACCCTGTTGCGAACAACTTGTCTAGGTTAGAGAATGTTCTTGATGACCCACTACCTATTGATGATAGCTTTCCTGATGAATGATACGTCTCCCTCGTATCTACTTTTCCAAACACCTTTGCCCTTGTTTTGGACTCTAACTTGCATGATTTGAATGGAACTAACCCGGACTGACGCTGTTTTAAGCAGAATTGCCATGGTGTTATTTATGTGCAGAAACAAAAGTTCTTGGAATGACCTGAAACTTCACGGAATGTCTATTTGGAAATAATAAAAAATCCTTGCAAAAGATGAAGACCAGGGGGGCCACACCCTAGCCACGAGGGTGGGGGCGCGCCTGCCCCCCTGGGCGCGCCCCCTACCTCGTGGGCCCCCTGGAGCTCTTCCGAACTAAACTCCAACTCTATATATTTGCTTTCGGGGAGAAAAAAATTAGAGAGAAGGATTAATCGCGTTTTACGATATGGAGCCGCTGCCAAGCCCTAAAACCTCTCGGGAGGGCTTATCTGGAGTCCGTTCGGGGCTCCGGAGAGGGGAATCCGTCGCCATCGTCATCATCAACCATCCTCCATCACCAATTTCATGATGCTCACCGCCGTGCGTGAGTAATTCCATCGTAGGCTTGCTGGACGGTGATGGGTTGGATGAGATTTATCATGTAATCGAGTTAGTTTGTTAGTGTTTGATCCCTAGTGTCCACTATGTTCTGATATTGATGTTGCTATGACTTTGCTATGCTTAATGCTTGTCACTAGGGCCCGAGTGCCATGATTTCACATATGAACATATTATGTTTTCATCAATATATGAGAGTTCTTGATCCGATCTTGCAAGTCTATAGTCACCTACTATGTGTTATGATCCGGCAACCCCGAAGTGACAATAATCGGGACCACTCCCGGTGATGACCGTAGTTTGAGGAGTTCATGTATTCACTATGTGTTAATGCTTTGGTTCGGTACTCTATTAAAAGGAGGCCTTAATATCCCTTAGTTTCCATTAGGACCCCGCTGCCACAGGAGGGTAGGACAAGAGATGTCATGCAAGTTCTTTTCCATAAGCACGTATGACTATATTTGGAATACATGCCTACATTACATTGATGAATTGGAGCTAGTTCTGTGTCACCCTAGGTTATGACTATTACATGATGAACCGCATCCGGCATAATTCTCTATCACCGATCCATTGCCTACGAGCTTTCCATATATTGTTCTTCGCTTATTTACTTTTCCGTTGCTATTGTTACAATCAGTACAAAATACCGAAAACATTACTTTTGCTATCGTTACTTTTGCTACCATTACCACTACTATCATATTACTTTGCTACTAAACACTTTGCTGCAGATATTAAGTTTCCAGGTGTGGTTGAATTGACAACTCAGCTGCTAATACTTGAGAATATTCTTTGGCTCCCCTTGTGTCGAATCAATACATTTGGGTTGAATACTCTACCCTCGAAAACTGTTGCGATCCCCTATACTTGTGGGTCATCAATGAACAATTAGTTGTCATAAATGCTTCTCGTACTACTTCTTGGTATGCTGATTATGCTAATTACATTGTTGCTAAATTTATACCACCTAGTTTCACCTACCAGCAAAAGAAAAGGTTTTTCTACGATTTAAGACATTACTTCTGGGATGACCCACACCTTTATAAAGAAGTAGTAGATGGTGTTATTAGACGTTGTATACCTAAGCATGAACATGAACATATCCTATGCAAGTGTCACTCTGAAGCTTATGGAGATAGAACTGCACATAAGTTATTGCAATCCGGTTTTATTGGCCTACTCTCTTCAAGGTGCTCGTAAGTTTGTCTTATCTTGTGATGAATGTCAAAGAATTGGTAATATTAGTAGACGTCAAGAAATTCCTATAAATTATCCACTTGTTATTGAACCATTTGATGTTTGGGGCTTCGATTATATGGGACATTTTCCTTCCTCTAATGGGTATACACATATTTTAGTTGCTGTTGATTATGTTACTAAGTGGGTAGAAGCTATTCCAACTAGTAGTGCTGATCATAACACCTCTGTTAAGATGCTTAAAGAAGTTATTTTTCCGAGGTTTGGAGTCCCTAGATATTTAATGGCTGATGGTGGTTCACATTTTATTCATGGTGCCTTTCGTAAAATGCTTGGTAAGTATGATATTAATCATAGAATTGCATCTCCTTATCACCCACAGTCTAGTGGCTAAGGAGAACTTAGCAATAGAGAGCTTAAATTAATTTTTCAAAAGACTATTAATAGATCTAGAAAGAATTGGTCCAAGAAACTTGACGATGCATTATGGGCTTATAGAACTGCATATAAAAATCCTATGGGTATGTCTCCATATAAAATGGTTTATGGTAAAGCATGTCACTTACCTCTTGAATTAGAACATAAGGCATATTGGGCTATTAAAGAGCTCAACTATGACTTCCAACTTGTTGGTGAGAAGAGGCTTTTTGACATTAGCTCACTTGATGAATGGAGAACCCAGGCTTATGAAAATGCTGAGCTGTTTAAAGAAAAAGTTAAAAGATGGCATGATAAAAGGAAACAAAAACATGAGGTCAATGTAGGTTATTATGTATTGTTATACTCCCATTTAAGATTTTTTGCAGGCAAACTTCTCTCTAAATGGGAAGGTCCTTACGTTATCGAGGAGGTCTATCGTTCCGGTACCATAAAAATGAACAACTTTGAAGGCACAAATCCGAAGGTGGTGAACGGTCAAAGAATCAAACATTATATCTCAGGTAATCCTATAAATGTTGAAACTAATGTTATTGAAATCGTAACCCCGGAGGAATACATAAGGGACACTTTCCAGAACGTTTCAGACTCTGAAAAGGAATAGGTATGTGGTACGGTAAGTAAACCGACTCCAAAACAGTTCTAATGGAAATTTTTCTCCGTTTTGGAATATTTAAGAAAATAGAAAAATAAGAAGCAGACACGGAAAGGACATGAGGCTTCCACGAGGGTGGAGGGCGCGCCCCCTGCCTCATGGGCACCTCGTGTGCTCTCCGGACTCCGTTTTCTTGCATGATACTTCTTTAATTTGGTCGCTAAAAATTCACTATATAATCTCCCGAAGGTTTTGACCATCGTATCACACAAATATCTCTTGTCTTTGTTTCGAGGAGTTTTTCTGACAGATCTAGGTCGCCATGTCGTCTTCAAGTGCCCCCAAGGACAAGTTCTTAGAGAAGGTCATCAACCCCTACCTCGCAGAGGTGCTGCAACACCCTCAAACCATTGAGATGCGTGAGGGGTTATTGCACATCCACGATGTTGAGGGACCAAGGAGGACCGGAAGCGTGGAGACAAGGCTCGAGGCAATGGAACAACAAGTTTTCAAGTGTCAAGAGATGGTGGAGCATGGACTCGACTCCAATCACATAATGATCACGGAGTTCACCAACAACCACAAGTTGGATGCCAAGGACATTGGGGAGGCCATCTTCAAGCTTCATGAGAAAATCGAACTCCTCCAAGCCCAGATCTATGACCTGCAAAATCAAAACTGTGAGTATGGATATAGATTCAAGAGGATGAGTTTGGCTGCAGATTTAAGGATCCTGGAGACTCGATCATCCTTCTATGATGGTGAGCCTATGCCTTGGAAGAGGGACGACAAGCCTACATCATCAACAACTCCATCTCCTTCACCGGCAAAAGAGACATAATCACATGGGTATGGGCACTCCCCTTGGCAACTGCCAAGCTTGGGGGAGTGCCCCGGTATCGTATCACCATTAGTTTTACCTTTACCATTTTTCTTAGTTCAATCCTTTTTGATAATATCTTGATCTAGTAGAATAAAGGTTTAGTATGATCTAGTTGTGAGTTTTGCTTTATGATCTTCCTATGTAATCGAGTCCGTGAGCTATATATAATAAAGATTAGTGTTGAGTCAAGCGCTTGATTATTTTGCTATGATCTTGAAGGAATAAAATAAAAGAGAAGAAATAAAAAGAAATAAAGAGATCATATGGATCTTATGGAGAGTAATGAGCTCACATATAAAGAGTATGATGAATAAAAGTTGTTGAGAGTTGACAAACATAGTTTTGGTCATCGTTGCAATTAATAGGAAGTAATAAAGAAAGAGAGGTTTTCACATATAAATATACTATCTTGGACATCTTTTATAATTGTGAGCACTCATTAAAGTATGATATGCTAAAGAGTTGATGTTGTACAAGGAAGACAACGTAATGGCTTATGTTTTCTTACATCTAAGATAAATTATATTGTCATGGATCATCCAACATGTTGAGCTTGCCTTTCCCTCTCTTGCTAGACAAATTCTCTGCACCAAGTAGAGATACTACTTGTGCTTCCAAATATCCCTAAAGCCAATTTTGCCATGAGATTCCACCATATCTACATATGGATTGAGTAAGATCCATCAAGTAAGTTGTCATTGGTGCATGCAATAAAAATTGCCCTCTAAATATGTATGACTTATTAGTGTGGAGAAAATAAGATTTATACGATCTTGTGATATGGAAGAAATAAAAGTGAGGGACTGCATAATAAAGGTCCATATCACAAGTGGCAATATAAAGTGACGTTCTTTTGCATTAAGATTTCGTGCATCCAACCATAAAAGCGCATGACAACCTCTGCTTCCCTCTGCGAAGGGCCTATCTTTTACTTTTACCCTCTACCTTATGTAAGAGTCATGGTGATATCCACCTTTCCTTTTTACATTTTATCCTTTGGCAAGCACAATGTGTTGAAAAGATCTTGATATATATATATATATAGCTAATTGGATGTGAGTTTTCATGAACTATTATTGTTGACATTACCCTTGAGGTAAAATGTCGGGAGGCAAAACTATAAGCCCCTATCTTTCTCTGTGCCCGATTAAAACTTCATACCCATAAATATTGTGTGAGTGTTAGAAATTGTGAAAGACTAAATGATAGTTGAGTATGTGGACTTGCTGAAAAGCTCTTATATTGACTCTTTCCTTTGTTATGATAAATTGCAATTGCCTCAATGACTGAGATTAGAGTTTGTTGGCTCTCTATGAAGTTTATGATTCATACTTGAAACTACGATTGAATTGTTACTTTAGCATAAGAGATCATATGACAATTTATATATATGTGTTGTTGTTCTAAGAATGATCATGATGCCCTCATGTCCGTATTTTATTTTTATCAACACCTCTATCTCCAAACATGTGGACATATTTTTCGATTTCGGCTTTCACTTGAGGACAAGCGAGGTCTAAGCTTGGGGGAGTTGATACGTCCATTTTGCATCATGCTTTTATATCGATATTTATTGCATTATGGGTCGTTATTACACATTATGTCACAATACTTATGCCTATTCTTTCTTATTTTACAAGGTTTACATGAAGAGGGGGAATGCCGGCAGCTCGAATTTTGGGCTAAAAAGGAGCAAATATTAGAGACCTATTCTGCACATCTCCAAAAGTCCTGAAACTTCACGGGAGCACGTTTCAGAATATATAAAAAATATTGGGCGAAAGAAGTACCAGAGGGGGGCCACCCACCGTCCACGAGGGTGGGGGGCGCGCCCTACCCCCTGGGTGCGCCCCCTGCCTCGTGGGCCCCCTGGTGGCCCTCCGATGCCCATCTTTGGCTATATGGAGTCTTTTGTCGAGGAAAAAATCATAAGCAAGCTTTCGGGAAGAAACTCCGCCACCACGAGGCGGAACCTTGGCAGAACCAATCTAGGGCTCCGGCGGAGGTGTTCTGCCGGGGAAACTTCCCTCCACGATGGGGAAATCATCACCATCGCCATCACCAACGATCCTCTCATTGGGAGGGGGTCAATCTCCATCAACATCTTCACCAGCACCATCTCATCTCAAACCCTACTTCATCTCTTGTATCCAATCTTTGTATCCAAAACTCAGATTGGTACCTGTGGGTTGCTAGTAGTGTTGATTACTCCTTGTATTTGATGCTAGTTGGTTTACTTGGTGGAAGATCATATGTTCAGATCCATTATGCATATTAATACCCCTCTCATTATGAACATGAATATGCTTTGTGAGTAGTTACGTTTGTTCCTGAGGACATGGGAGAAGTCTTGCTATAAGTAGTCATGTGAATTTGGTATTCGTTCGATATTTTGATGAGATGTATGTTGTCATCCCTCTAGTGGTGTCATGTGAACATCGACTACATGACACTTCAACATTGTTTGGGCCTAGAGGGAGGCATTGTGAAGTAATAAGTAGATGATGGGTTGCTAGAGTGACAGAAGCTTAAACCCTAGTTTATGCGTTGCTTCATAAGGGGCTGATTTGGATCCGTATGTTTCATGCTATGGTTAGGTTTACCTTAATACTTCGGTTGTAGTTTCGGATGCATGCAATGGGGGTTAATCATAAGTGGGATGCTTGTCCAAGTAAGGAAAGTACCCAAGCTCCGGTCCACCCAGATATCAAATTATCAAAGTACCGAACTTGAATCATATGAACGTGATGAAAACTAGCTTGACAATAATTCCCATGTGTCCTCGAGAGCGCTTTCCTTCATATAAGAGTTTATCTAGGCTTGTCCTTTGCTACAAAAAGGATTGGGCCATCTTATTGCACCTTATTTACTTTTATTAATTGCTACTCGTTACAAATTACCTTATCACCAAACTATCTGTTACCGATAATTTCAGTTCTTGCAGAGAATACCTTACTGAAAATTTCTTATTATTTCCTTCTGCTCCTCGTTGGGTCCGACACTCTTACTTATCGAAAAGGCTACGATAGAGCCCCTACACTTGTGGGTCATCACATAGCATATCTACTAAATAACGATTACGACGTTCAGACACACCATTACGTTGTGGTGTTCCAGGTGGTGTGAGTTGCGAAACTATTCCGCATTGCTTCAAATGAACTCCAAACTCATAACTCAAATATTCACCTCCACGATCATATCGTAGAAACTTGATTTTCTTTTTACGATGATTTTCCACTTCACTCTGAAATTCTTTGAACTTTTCAAATGTTTCAAACTTATGTTTCATTAAGAAGATATACCCATATCTGCTCAAATCATCTGTGAAGGTGAGAAAATAACGATATCCGCCGTGAGTTTCAATGTTCATTGGACCACATACATCAGTATGTATGATTTCCAATAACTTTGTTGCTCGCTCCATTGTTCCGGAGAACGGAGTTTAGTCATCTTGCCCATGAGGCATGGTTCGCAAGTACCAAGTGATTCATAATCAAGTGATTCCAGAAGTCCATCAGAATGGAGTTTCTTCATGCGCTTTACACCAATATGACCTAAACGGCAGTGCCACAAATAAGTTGCACTATCATTATCACTCTGTATCTTTTGGCTTTAATACTATGAACATGTGTATCACTACTATCAAGATTTAGTAAAACTAGACCACTCATCAAGGGTGCATTACCATAAAAGACATTACTCATATAAATAGAACAACCATTATTCTCTGATTTAAATGAATAACCACCTCGCATCAAACAAGATCCAGATATAATGTTCATGCTCAACGCTGGCACCAAATAACAATTATTTAGGTCTAAAACTAATCCCGAAGGTAGATGTAGAGGTAGCGTGCCGACGGCGATCGCATTGACTTTAGAACCATTTCCCACGCACACCGTCACCTCGTCCTTAGCCAATCTTCGCTTAATTCGTAGCCCCTATTTCGAGTTGCAAATGTTAGCAACTGAACCAGTATCAAATACCCTGGCACTACTGCGAGCATTAGTAAGGTACACATCAATAACATGTATATCAAATATACCTTTCACTTTGCCATCCTTCTTCGCCACCAAATACTTGGGGCAGTTCCGCTTCCAGTGACCGGTTCCTTTGCAGTAGAAGCACTCAGTCTCAGGCTTATGTACAGACTTGGGTTTCTTCACTTGAGCAGCAACTGGCTTGCTGTTCTTCTTGAAGTTCCCCTTCTTCCCTTTACCTTTTTTCTTGAAACTGGTGGTCTTGTTGACCATCAACACTTGATGCTCTTTCTTGATTTCTACCTCCGCACCCTTTAGCATTGCAAAGAGCTCAGGAATCGTCTTATCCATCCCTTGCATATTGTAGTTCATCACGAAGCTCTTGTAGCTTGGTGGTAGTGATTGAAGAACTCTGTCAATGACAGTATCATCAGGAAGATTAACTCCCAGTTAAGTCAAGTGGTTGTGGTACCCAGACATTCTGAGTATATGTTCACTGACAGAACTATTCTCCTCCATCTTGCAGCTGTAGAACTTATTGGAGACTTCATATCTCTCAATCCAGGCATTTGCTTGAAATATTAACTTCAACTCCTGGAACATCTCATATGCTCCATGACGCTCAAAACGTCGTTGAAGTCTCGGTTCTAAGCCGTAAAGCATGGTACACTGAACTATCGAGTAGTCATCAGCTTTGCTCTGCCAGGTGTTCACAACATCTGGCGTTGCTCCTGCAGCGGGTTTGTCACCTAGCGGTGCTTCTAGGACGTAATTCTTCTGTGCAGCAATGAGGATAAATCCTCAAGTTACGGACCAGTCCGTGTAGTTGCTACCATCATCTTTCAACTTAGCTTTCTCTAGGAACGCATTAAAATTGAACGGAACAACAACACGGGCCATTTATCTACAACAACATAGACTTGCAAAATACTATCAGGTACTAAGTTCATGATAAATTAAAGTTCAATTAATCAAATTACTTAATAACTCCCACTTAGATAAACATCTCTCTAATCATCTAAGTGATCACGTGATCCATATCAACTAAACCATGTCCGATCATCACGTGAGATGGAGTAGTTTTCAATGGTGAACAATGTTGATCATATCTACTATATAATTCACGCTCGACCTTTCGGTCTCAGTGTTCCGAGGCCATATATGCATATGCTAGGCTCGTCAAGTTTAACCAGAGTATTCCGCATGTGCAAAACTGGCTTGCACCCATTGTATGTGAACGCAGAGCTTATCACACCCAATCGTCGCGTGGTGTCTCGGCACGACGAACTGTAAGAACTGTAGCAATGGTGCATACTCAGGGAAAACACTTATACCATGAAATTTAGTGAGAGATCATCTTATAATGCTACCGCCGAACTAAGCAAAATAAGATGCATAATGGATAAACATCACATGCAATCAATATAAGTGATATGATATGGCCATCATCATCTTGTGCCTTTGATCTCCATCTCCAAAGCACCGTGATCACCATCGTTACCGGCTTGACACCTTGATCTTCATCGAAGCATCATTGTTGTCTCGCCAACTATTGCTTCTATGACTATCGCTACTGCTTAGTGATAAAGTAAAGCAATTACATGGCGATTGCATTTCATACAATAAAGCGACAACCATATGGCTCCTGCCAATTGCCGATAGCTGTGTTACAAAACATGATCATCTCATACAATAAAATTTAGCATCATGTCTTGACCATATAACATCACTACATGCCCTGCAAAAACAAGTTAGACGTCCTGTACTTTGTTGTTGCAAGTTTTACGTG
The DNA here is from genome assembly GCF_018294505.1 of Triticum aestivum. NCBI lineage: Eukaryota > Viridiplantae > Streptophyta > Magnoliopsida > Poales > Poaceae > Triticum > Triticum aestivum. The sequence continues at coordinate 746,473,181 of NC_057797.1, forward strand.
GCTGCTACACGCTGAGCAAGAACCGTTCTTACCAACGCATCAAAAACCACAATGCGGTATAGTGATTGCTTTTTGATCTTCAGATAGAACCCTGTTCATTGAATCCGATTCAACTAAAGTTGGAGAAACGGACAGCCACCAGCCACCTGTGTGCGAAGCACATCGGTAGAACCAGTCTCACTTAAGCGTACGCGTAATGTCGGTCTGGGCCGCTTCATCCAACAATACCGCCAAATCAAGAACAACTAGTGATGGCAAGCAATATGTATATACCCACGCCCACAACTCCTTTGTATTCTACTCGTGCATATAACATCTATGCGTAAACCTGGCTCAGATGCCACTGTTGGGGAACGTAGTAATTTCAAAAAAATTCCTACGCACATGCAAGATCATGGTGATGCATAGCAACGAGAGGGAAGAGTGTTGTCTACGTACCCTCATAGACGGTAAGCGGAAGCGTTATGACAACGCGGTTTATGTAGTCGTATGTCTTCACAATCGACCGATCCCAGTACCGAATGTACGGCACCTCCGCGATCTGCACACATTCGGCTCGGTGACGTCCCGTGAACTCACTATCTAGTAGAGCTTGGAGGGAGAGCTTCGCCAGCACGACGGCGTGATGACGGTGATGATGTTGCTACTGGAACATGGCTTCACCTAAGCACCACTACGATATGACCGAGGTGGATTATATATGGTGGAGGGGGGCACTGCACACGACTTGGAACAATCAACTTGTGTGTCCTAGGGTGCCCCCTGCCCCCATATATAAAGGAGCAAGGGGGAGGCTAGCCGGCCTTAGTGGTGCCCAAGGAGAGGAGGAATCCTCCTCCTAGTAGGAGTAGGATTCATCCTTTCCTAGTCCTACTACTAGGAAGGAGTAAGGGTGAAGGAAAGAGAGGGAGAGGGAGAGGGAAAGAGGGGCCGCGCCCCCTCCCCTAGTCCTCTTCGGACTCCCCTTGGGGGGGGCGCCACCTCCTGGGCTGCTGCCCTCTCTCTCCCCTAAGGCCCACTAAGGCCCAATACTTCCCCGGGGGTTCCAGTAACCCCTCCGACACTCCGGTTTTCTCCTAAATCACCCGGAACACTTCCGGTGTCCGAATATAGCCGTCCAATATATCGATCTTTATGTCTCGACCATTTTGAGACTCCTCGTCATATCCGTGATCATATCAGGGACTCTGAACTACCTTCGGTACATCAAAACACATAAACTCATAATACCGATCGTCACTGAATGTTAAGCATGCGGACCCTACGGGTTCAAGAACTATGTAGACATGACCGAGACTCATCTCCGGTCAATAACCAATAGCGGAACCTGGACGCTCATATTGGTTCCTACATATTCTACAAAGATCTTTATCGGTCAAAGCGCATAACAACATACGTTGTTCCCTTTGTCATCGGTATGTTACTTGCCCGAGATTCGGTCGTCGGTATCTCAATACCTAGTTCAATCTCGTTACCGGCAAGTCTCTTTACTCGTTCCGTAATGCTACATCCCATAACAAACTCATTAGCTACATTACTTGCAAGGCTTATTGTGATATACATTACCGAGAGGGCCCAGAGATACCTCTCTGACAATCGGAGTGACAAATCCTAATCTTGATCCATGCCAACTCAACAAACACCATCGGAGACACCTGTAGAGCACTTTTATAATCACCCAGTTACGTTGTGACATTTGGTACAGTTACGTTGTGACATTTGGTATCACACAAAGTGTTCTTCCGGTATTCGGGAGTTGCATGATGTCATAGTCATAGGAACATGTATAGTTATGGAGAAAGCAATAGCAACAAACTAAATGATCATCGTGCTAAGCTAATGGATGGGTAAAGTCAATCACATCATTCTCTAATGATGTGATCCCATTAATCAAATGACAACTCATGCCTATGGTTTGGGAAACATAACCATCATTGATTCGACGAGCTAGTCAAGTAGAGGCAAACTAGTGACACTCTGTTTGTCTATGTATTCACACATGTACTAAGTTTCCAGTTAATACAATTCTAGCATGAATAAAAACATATATCATGATATAAGGAAATATAAATAACAACTTTATTATTGCCTCTAGGGCATATTTCCTTCAGCGGCGACCCTAGAGTATTTCGCGAGGCAGGCATCGGGCCGGAGATCCGCCGCGTCCACATCTAGGTTCTCGAGGGGTAAGTCACGCTTCCTGTTTAGATTGAGCTTAGTTGTGCATTTGAACAGTCGATTCGAGTAGGTTTGCCCGATTAGTGTGTTGATTGCGTCTATGTTTTTTGCCGGTTAGGATGGAGTTGCGGTTTGCTTCCTTGGTGCACATTAGAAGGGACCGGTACATGTTCAATGCAAAGAATAAGAAGAAATTCCAAGGAGGTTTCGATTATAGGTTGCCAATGGCTAGCAATTGGAGTTTCAGACAATTTGGGGAGGTAATTTGTAGCCAATATCCTTGGGGTTTGCTTGATGAAGTGGTATACAAATACTATGATGGGGAAAAAATGGGTGACAATTAGTAATGATGAAGAGCTGGCTACCATGTTTGCTAGGCATGAAGAGAAAGATAATTTTCATGTGAGGCTGCAAATTGATGTGCTTGAGCAGGCATTTGGACTTAGGATTGGTGGTGCAACATCTTAGGGAGAACCAAGTCGTCGTAATGGCATCTCTAGCCAGAAAATTTCAGTTAACGCACGACGACGTGGTGGCTCGACAAGTGTGGGCAACGACAGTAGGGCCCCTTTGAAGTGGAGCCTGATGACTACAATTCCGGGGTTAATGAAGGGAAGCTATATTATGATGTTATTCAGAATTTACGACGGGCACCTCGGGTTGAAAACCAAGATGAGGCTCACAATGCAGTCCATGTGGATGATGACGTAGTGAGTGAGTACGAAGACCTTGCAGCTGTTGAATGGGACCCTTTGAACGCTCATATGGAAGAAGGTACTGTTTTTGCATCCATGACTGAGTGTAGAAATGCACTTGTGACATACTGCATCAAGCTAGAACATACTTTCAAAGTTGACAAGAGCGATCAAGTACGTTACAGAGTGCACTTTCCGACTGAGGGTTGTCCATGGAGGATGCTCGCATCTAAAATGCGAAATAGCACTAATGTTCAGGTCAAAGTGAACCCTTTTAAGCACACATGCCAAGAATCAACCCTTAGGAAGGATACAATCAGTAGAGCCAAGTCAAGATGGGTGGCAGAAGAAGTACAGAAGTGGGTGAAAGAAAACCAGCAAGTGGGTCCAAAGAATTGCAGAGGAACATCAAAGATAAGTTCAAGATAGATTTACCAAAGATGAGGTTATTCAATGGTAAATAACATGCTATGGATTCTATTTATGGTAACCGGTAGGAAAGTTTTCAATTGTTGTATTCATTCAAAGGTGAAGTGGAGAGGACCAGCCTAGGTAGTATTATAGATATTGACCACCACACCGTGGAGTACACATTCAGGGGAGTGACAAAGACCAAGGAATGCTTTAGGAGGGTTTTTGTCTGCTTTGAGGCTTGTTGCCGGGTTTTTTTTGCCAGGCTGCATGCCTTATTTGGCTATTGATGCCACTTTTCTCACAGGGAGGTTTAAAGGACAGTTAGTAGCAGCTTGTGCAGTTGATGCACACAATTTTGTATTTCCAGTTGCCTACGGTGTGCTGGAGACAGAGTCTGGGGAGAGCTGGACTTGGTTTTTGCATAATCTGGCTGGGCTATTGCACATCCCTATGGGTTGGTCATTCATATAGATGCCTGCAAAGGTTTAGAAGTGGTCGTGAACAATGTGTTCCCTGGAGTAGAGCATAGGGAATGCATGCGTCACCTTGCTGCAAATTTCATGAAGAAATTCGAAGGAAAGGTGTATACCGATAATTTATGGCCAACATCTTTGACTTGCAGTGTGAAGAAGCACAACTACCACTTGAGGAAGTTATACATGAACCCCAAAGTGAAAGAATACTTGGAAACACACCACTCCAAGTTATGGGCCAGAAGCCAATTCAGTGAACTAAGCAAAGTTGCTATGTGCACAATAATCTAGGAGAGTCTTCCAACTCAAAGATCCGGAAACTAAAGGGTCATTATGTGGTGGATTTGCTTGACATGATAAGGATAGAATACATGCTGAAATTTCATTATCGTGCAGGAATAGACGAGGCAAAATTCGTGGGCCACATTATCATCCCTGCTGTGATGAATGAACTTAGGCAGAAAACAACAAGCTTGGAAATGAACATGACTCTTTGCTCGGGTACCACAGTAGAGATATCATATTTAGATAAACAGAAGAGGGAATGGAGATATCCAGAGGATTTACAAGCTAGAACTTGCAGTTGTAGGCAATGGTAGATAACTGGGTTGCCTTGCATTCATGGCTTGTTTTTCATGACTTCTCTCCCAGATCCAGCAGGGAACATATATCAGTATGTGCATGATTACTACTCTGTTGCAAGTTTCAAAGCCACATATGCCTATGCTTTGCCTGCTATGGAGGGAAAACAACAATGGGACATGGTGGACCCTGGATTCAAGCTTTGCACTCCAGTTCTGAAGAGAGCAGCAGGTAGACCAAGGAAGAGTCGAATCAGACCTCGCAGCGAAGGAGCTGGACTTGGAGCGAGGAAGCGTAAGTGCACAAGGTGTGGTGGGTCTGGTCATTTCGGCAAGTATTGTGACAACATAGTAGATCCAGCGTTCGGAGAGAGTTTCGATGAAGGCTTCGATGAAAATGTTGGTCAGCAGCCAGTTGCCTCAAGAGATGATGAAAATTATGGTCAACAACTAGTTGCATTAGATGAGGATTTTGATGAGGTTCCAAATGATGATGGTCAACAGCCGCATGATTTTGACAATGATCCAAAATATCCTCCAAATGATGATTCAAGTGAGGCTCCAAATGGTGATCCAAGTGAGGCTCCAAATGGTGATCATGGTGATCCAAGTGAGGCTCCAAATTTTGATCCAAGTGAGGCTCCAAATGGTGACCAACCTTCTGTTGTTGAGAGTTCTGCTAGGTATGTAAATCTTGCAAATACTACTGTACATTTATCACTTGACATGATCTCATTACCCTTTATGTTTTGCACAACTCTGTGGTAGGTTTGAAGAAGATGCGCAAGGTACCGACAACCAAGAGGAGAAGAGAAGAAGCAATGAGCACAAGGTGCACGAGGACCAAAGTGATGGCAAGAAGCTCAAGGAACAGACACAAGCCCCAACGCTATTTATGAAAAATTATGAAACTTTATGAATAATGTTGTATTTCTATTGAATGATGATGGACCTATGTTAGAAGTATGTTTGAATGATGTTGGACCTATGTTAGAACTTCAAATTTGACATGCTATATGGATGCTGGAATTCCTTTTTTTGAATTTTTTGAATTTTTTTTGCTAATTTGAATTCTGGTCAAACCTAACTTTGACCAATATTTAAACAAGTCTAAAACATCAAAATGAAAAACTAAGCCTGGATCCTTCTGTGTCACTCCAAAATGAAGCTGTGATGAGGTTTTTGAAATTTTCATGAAAAAGTGCTAAAAAAGAGGGGTCCAAAGCTGGGTAAACGGCCTCATTTCTAAGCAAGGTTTTTTCGACCTTGTCTAAATCAGCCAAATAACTTTCCTGCACATATATTCTATATATACAGACTATGTGCACTGGTTTTTCCATTTTTTGATTTTTTTTATTTGTTTTGCTCATTTGAATTCTGGTCAAACTAAACGTTGACCAAGATTTAAACAAGTCTAAAACATCAAAATGAAAAACTAAGCCTAGATCCTTCTTAGTCACTCCAAAATGAAGCTGTGGTGAGTTTATTGAAATTTTCATGTTCATTTCCCCAAAACACTTCTCTTCACTTCACACAAGAGAGTTTAAGATACTTGAGAAATCACATAAGACACATGAACTTTCCGTTTAAATGTATGTAAACCTTGTTTATCAACTTAAATCATTAGTATATGACATAAGAAGACTATGTGCGCAGGTTTTTCATTTTTCTGTTTTTTATTTAATTTATTATGCTCATTTGAAATCTGGTCAAACCTATCTTTGACTGCTCCAAACCCCTCCCAAACCCCGCTAACCCTAGCGCTGAACAAGGGCCGTCCATCTAACCCTAGCAGCGATCAAGGACCGTCGATCTAACCCTTCTAGAAGGAATTTGCGAGGACGAGGCGGGCGATCCGTGAGATGCAATCTGATTGGCTAGGAGATTGTTTTTCTCAACAAGTACCGGGCGTGCTGGATGGACCGTTGGGCCGTCTCGCTGTCTGGGCATGAGACCGTAGTTAATAGCCCGTCTCAACCTTTCCAGGCATGCATGCATGGGAAGGGCGGCGATGTGGGTTTGCATGGGCGCGAGGGAGGCAGACGTGCATGTATGCGAGCGAGGCGAGCTAGGTGGCCATGCACGTATTGATTCAGAGTTAGGCCATTGTTTCAGACTACGGCAGTGGTTCAGATTACGGCAGCGAGTCAGATGCATGCGCCTAGTCAAAGAGATTCCCTATGCAGTGATTCAGATGCACGCACGCGCCCCATGCATCATTTTCGTGCAAAAATTTAAGGGTCCAAAACATAATAGATACACACACGCTCCGGATTCACACACGCACCGTTCTCATCCCTTCTCTCTTCCTCTCCCACCCACAGGCCTATAAATGGTGCGCCTCTCTTCCTCTCCCACCCACAAGCTAGATCCGATCCATTCTATCCAACTTCAAAGAGCCAAGCGACCGAGCCCTCTCCAAGTGGCCAAGTGAAGATGCAGTTCAACAGGCCGACCTTCAATCGTCCGCCTGCCGTGCCAGAGTTGCGCTACCCACCAGGCGTGCTTGTGGAGAGGGAGCTCCGTGTGTGGGCGACTTCAAGGTGCAGGAGGTCCGTCGAACTCACTCGCACCTTCCTCAGAGCCGGCTATGCCCACCTCCCATGGGGCTCGCCTAGGATGTTCACCCTCAACGAGGTCCGTGACTGCAGCAGCATCCTCCTACTACTCACGGTCACCTTCACCAACCCGTTTGACGCACACGAGCTCCTCGGCCAAGTCTTTCGGTGTGGCTGCGATGCCATCTTCTTCACGGTGTACAACATCTACACCAACTACGAGAGCATCTTCCCCACTCCAGGACAGATGCACTCCCTTCCCTACGACGAGGAGGAGGAGGTGTGAAGTTGAAGACGGTGTTAAAGGGGCGCGCGGCCAAGGTGGAAGAAGGAGGTCAACATGAAGATGTTCAAGAAAGGGTGCGAACCCGGAGTCAAGCTCATCATGTTTTAGTTGTATCGTTTTTATTTTGTTGCTTTTCTATGTCGTGCGTGCGTGCCGTGTCGTGTCGTGTCCGTGAACTTATGGGTCCAAGTTATTATTGCCTAATGTAAGGGTACGGTGTATTGCATCTTATCTATCCAAGTTATTATGTGTGTTAAAAAATGTCCGTGCCCAAACATATCATTTCTTCCCTAAGCCAAGTCATGAAGTTCGAGAACTTGTGGTTTCATTAATGAAAATCGGAGAGGGTGAGAAGCCCTCTCTTTCATTTAAAAAAACAAGTCATGAACTAACATGGACATTTTTTCCCTTTAAATCATAAACCAAGTGCCACTCTAACCAAAATCAAATGGCAGTGCAAACATATGTTTCCAACCCTTCAAAATTTCAGTGCAAAACAAAAGGAAAACCACTCTCACGCGTGTGCAAACATTCACGGTCTCACTATGCATACCTTCCTTCCCTACCCATGTCAAAGTCTTTCCACCTGTCCTAGCGGTTACCAGCATAGGCCTAAACGCCGCAAACCCATGCGGTCTTGGGTTCGAGTCCCCAGCCACACCAATTTTTTGTGCATTTTCCATCCTTTATTTTTTAGATAAATAATTTTTTTTCTCAACGTAATGCCCTTAAAAAATGTTCATTAATTTTGGCACCAGGTGTAAACCTCTACCAGAGTTGAGGCACATTTTCCATGACATTTTGGTCTTTGGTTTAAATCACGGTGTATTCGAATTGGAGTAATTAAATTGCCATTAAATATTTAACAGCTCCAAATTTTTTTCTAAACTTAATTGTTTCGCTCTGGAATAATTCAATTAGCTTCCACAAAAAGTTTTAGCATTATGATTTACCGCCTAAATTAAATCAGAACAGAAAACAAAAAAAACACATAAGAGAACCCCCGAATGGGCCTAATTGGATACAGTTGGCCAATTAGTCTAGCTTGCACTTGGCTCTACGCTCTGAATTTGGCCCACAGAGGAACCTTTTTTTTGACAGAAAGGCAGAGCAGAGAAGTGCATTTCATTGATCAAAAGTTTCTGAATTCCTCATTTCTTCTCCTTTTTTAACCATATTTAAATGTTGGTCACTTCTTCTTCTTTTTTCAATATTTAAACAACTTTGACCAACATTTAAACTAGGTGAATTTCTCATACAATTTCAAGCTTACAAATTCCTCCATAATTCATGCCTTTCCATACAATTTCAACATTACAACCAGTGTGATTACCATACCTACAAATGCCCAAAAGTAATTGCAAATGGGTATTGGTATTTGTGCTTGATCTTCAAGCTTACTAACCTTCTTCTTCAACATCCTAAGCTCAACAACTAGCTCTCCGTCAGTGCGTGCTTCGCCCTCCATCTCTTCTTCCAGAGCTCGTGCTGCAGCCACTGTCGTTCATGCCAGCATGCACAACCATTCTTCATGCTCTTCTTGCAGTTCATTCATCAGAGTCTTGGCTAGAGCATCGAACCAAAGAAAATAGCATTTCACCTACATGAACGCCAAACAGATCAACCCATTGCTCAAAGATCCCGACCACGAAAATGATGCAATTGCCCCGATTCTTACCCCATTCTCGCTGTACACGTAGAACAGAATATTCTGGTTTCTCGGTGTGTGATAAACCCTCCGTTCAATGCCCGCCGGCACCGCGGACAAATGAAGACAGCCATGTCCACCCGCGCCCGGCTCTGCATCCGCGAGGTGGCACGGGAGCTTGAGGAAGACATGGAGCTCGGAGCAGAAGGGGATCTCAACGCCGCCACGCCCTCCATAGCTAGCTTCCCACCGCCGCTCTCTCTCCCTCTCCCTCTCGTCGTGGTCACCGCCGCTGTTTGCTGCCCGCTTATATAGCACACCTGCAACGGCTCTATGCTCAACGGCTCTCTGCTGGGTCCCACAAGCCACGCGTGCAACGGTCTGATCGTCTAGGGGGTCTCTGTCGCCTGGTCTCACCTGTAATGGCCGAGTCAAAAGGTTGACCTGACGAAGACGGTAGAGTTCACGGAACGAGTTGGTGCGCACATACTAGGGGCAAAACTAAGCACAATTCGCATCTGAGGGCAAAACTAAGCACATCGACACCACTAAGGGCAAAAGGATAATTAACCTTTAAAAAAGTTGGAGCATGATACTCTAAAGCGTTTTTTCCTGTCTTTTTTTTGGCAAACTCGTTAAGCTTTATGTCGGAGTAATGGGCCACGGGAAGGCTAACCCAGGCCCAGAACCAGTAAAGACATTCAGGCAGACTGCGCCCCTCGAGACCCCGGGAAGAAGAACCGCCTTATGAGAGTCGGCGGCGAGGCGGTCGACTGCCCACTCGCGGCCGAGTGGCAGGGACGACTTCAGGACAAGCCGACTCCTGACTGGCGACTTCTAGAGAAGCCGGCCTTGGGGAGTCGGCCCGCGACGCCAACAACCCCCATGACCTCATAAAGAGGGACGGGACGGGGAGTGGCCATAGTAAGGTCCACTCCCACCCCTTTTCCAAGGGCAGGCGTGGCTACAGTACGCCGTACCCGCAGAGATCTCCGCACGGTGCGATACTATTGCCATGCCGGCCCTGACGTCAGCCCCAGAGAGCAGAGTCCTGTGCCCACGACGGCCTGCCGGTACGACCCAGGGATGATGGGTCCCACCAGTCGGCGGGCGGACGAAAGACGGCGAGAGCGCCACCAGTCGGCCTGGATGGGAGTCGGCCACCAGAAGTCGGCCGGCCCCTCCCACATGCCCCACGCGCCATTAATCAGACGCGACAGGTAGTGGCCACAGTGATCGCCCGCCAGACGGCGGAGCTGTCGCCACGACCTGATGACCGAGCCTGTGTCATTAGAGGCATGGCTACAGTAATCTACAGCCGGAAAGACCCGCCCGCGGCGGACGCGGCCTGTCGGCTCTGTACCGAGCCAGTCGGCGGGCCCCAGGAGTCGGTGGATAAGACGGCGGCCAGAGAGACTGACGGCTGGGCTCACGCCCAGCCGGATTACCATTGTACCCCTAGGGGGTAGGCCAATATAAACCCCCCAGGGCATCCATGCAAAGGGATGGAATCCATTAGCACTAGACCAGGTCATATAGAAAGGAGAGAGCTAGCCTTGCCTTCTCCTACCTCCAGGAAACAGCTCAAGGAGCAACCGTGTAAAGACTTCGCCAAGTGATCATGCGGAGACCCCGCAGAGCAGTAGTAGGGGTATTATCTCCCCGGAGAGCCCCGAAGCTGGGTAAGATTCGCCGGCGTGCATGCCTTCGCCTTATCCCGTTTCCAGGCACCGGCGACGTTCTACTCGCCCCCACCATGATAAGCCATCCTTTGGCATATGTCGCATCCAACACCCGGCATTTGGCGCCCACCGTGGGGCCTGGTGCACCGTCGTCCGGAGACCTGCTCTGGATGGGAACCCTTTTCCTCACTGGCGAGCGCAACTAGCCCGGCACACTAGACGGAGTTTGCGCTGACGCGCTGCACGGCGTTGAGATCGCCTGCACAGCCAGCTGCCTTGCCGATCTTGTCGGTGAGGTTCGCCTCTCCGACGAACCTGCATCCAACGCAGGCACAGGCGGCCCCGAGAGCCTCCTCGCGGGCCTCCTCAACCAACTCCACATCGCCGGCGAGCCTGCCGTGGACTTGGAGTCGGTAGGCTCCACCGACACGATGGTGGTTGACTCCGACACCGCGTCGGTCGACGCGTTCCCCACCAACGTGCTGGTCTACGACGAGGCACTCCCTCGCGCGGAGAGCGATGGAAGAACCATCACCGAGGTGCTCGTCATCGGTCATGACGAGCCTCCCGGCGGAGGAGCGCATGACCCACTTGGCGCGGGACTGCAAGACCTGACTGCGCCCATTCCGGAAGACACTAACGCGGAGACGTTGGAGGCGCGCCGCCTTCAGCTCGTCGAAGGTGCGAAGAAGCTGGCTAGCATGAGATGCTTGTCAGAAGCCTACCAGCATGAGATGGATCACACTGTGGGTGGCTCGCCAGCTCCAGCCGGGCCCAGCTGCCTTGGCGCGGTCCAGCAGTGCGGCGTGGCCATCGCCTACCTGTTCGGGGCAAATCACCCTGTGTACACCACACCTGTGGAGAACATTCGAGCCGCCCAGACAGTGGCGGATGAGCTCGACAACTTCGAGGGCGAAGAGAGCCGCCTGATGATGGAGCGAGTCCAACGGCTCCTCGATGCGGCTGCCGTCCAGAACGAGGCCGGCTGCCGCACGGAGGCGCCACAGCGATAAAATGACGACCCACCTCCACGCCGAGATCAAGGCGCGACGTCTCTGTCACACCCTAGTTACTTCAAGCATTAGAGTGTGCATCATGTTTAAGTTCCTCTTAAATTTGAAATGGAGAAGACAGAACCCCCAGCACCCCCTTGGAAACAACTAGGGTTTACTAAAATTATTTTCAATGAACCCAAAATGCCCTTCACAAAAAGTTCATCATTTCTGGATTGGGCTAAAACCCCTGGCAAAAATGGTGCACTCTTTTCTAGGACATTTTGGATTCTCTGAATTAAATCATAAGTATTTGAATTTGGGCATTTAAATGCTATAAAATAATTTAAATGGTCAAATAATTCTAGAAATAAGTGTGGGCTGTTGGGAATAATCTAAACAGAGCCCCTGATTATTTTCAGGACTTTTAAAGATGTCTAGGTATTTTTAATAAATGCCCAACAGTTGCAGAAAAAATAGAAAAGATAACAAATAAGAAAAAGAGAGAGAGAGAGAAACCCACCTGGGCCTCACCTGTACTGGCCCAGCCCACCTGGCTGGTGCCAGTCGTCACCCACCTCTGCTAGTAGGCAGAGGCATGTCGCCAGCGCACGCACCTGCGGCCACCTCCTGCTGCCTCCTCGTCCCCATCCGAGCGCCACGAAGGCGCCCAGCACCTCCCTGCACTCCTCCCCTCTCTCCCCCTCGTCTCCCTCACCCTCTCCCGTGATGGCCGAGCACCAACCTCGCCGCTGTTTGCCGTAGTCATCACTGGAGCCACCCCCTCGCCTCCCTGACGTGCCCGTGAGCTCCGCTTCCATCGTCTACGCCTCCTCGACGACTCACGCGATGCCAGACGCCTCCAATCACCGACCCCGATGCCTTCTTCTTCCTCGGTCCGCCGAGATCACCGGCAATGCCCCGACATCGTCCAACCTCCTCTGAGCCCGCTGAGACGCGTTCTGCAACCGCCGTGAGCTCCTCTACCGAACCCCCCTCTCCTCTGCTTCGTTTGCTCGCCGTAGACGCCGCCCCCTTGCTCACCGTAGCATGCCGCCGCGCGAGCTCAACGCCGGCGTCACTCTGGTGACCATTTGGTCAGGCGCGGGTGCTCAACGCACTCACTGCACCTCGTAGCGCCTCGCTAGTGCGTCCGTTTCCCCGCTAGCTTGCTGCAGCAGCAAAACCATCAACAACCGAGCTCCGGCCGCCGCCCGGCTCGACGCCGTCGTCGTTCCCGGCCACCCCAGCACCAACCAACGCCACCGTTGGATGCGCCACACCGCCAGCTACCCGTAGCACCCACCCGCGCATCAAACCGTGGCCGGAGCAGCGTTTCCGACGCTCTCCGCCGTCTCGGCCTCGCCGGTGACTCAATGCCGACGGGATTGACTGTGCTGACTAGGGGTTTGACCCCAGTTTGACCCCAGTTTGACCCCACCTAGGTCACTGATATGTGGGGCCAGCTCCTAACTAAATTAGATTAGTTTTAATTAGAGCTAATCACTCTGTTAGAGGTTAATGACCTCGTGAGCTAACTCTCTCTCACTGACATGTGGGTCTAGTCCCCACTGACAGTTAATTAGAGTTAATTCAACTTTGTTAATTAGCTGAGTCACTGACAGAGAGGGCCCACCAGTCAGGTTTGACTTGGGCGACCCAGTTGACCGCTGACGTCACACCTATGTCATGCTGACGCATTAATTCAATTACTGGATTTACTCTTTAATAGGAAATTCCAGAAAAACCAAAACTTCTAAAAATCATAGAAAATCAACCATAGCTCCAAATGCAAAGATTTATATATGAAAAATGATCAGAAAAATTCAATCTATCCATCTGTAATGGTTTCATGCATGACAAAACAAGTTAACCTTGATGTTTAAGAAGAATAAGGTAATGCACTAATAAGGCCATGTTTAATGAGCTAATATTTGAATCTTTGATTCAAATGAGTTCATCCCCTTCTGTTTTAGCTTGCATTAGGTCAAGACACTTTCATCCTGCCATGTCATAGCATGCATCAGATTGTTGCATATTGCCATGTGTTGATTATGTTCGGTGTGATCTTCGTGGTAGGTTCTGCCTCCGAGGATAACCCCGAGTATTCGTCTGAAGGGTAGTACCCTACTACCACTACAACAGGCAAGCAACCCATTGATCATTCCGATACAAACCCATGTTCTCGCTTCTGCTCTTGTTTACTGCATTAAGATAACGTGATTCAAACTGTCGTGTGCTACGGTAGTTGAACCCTTATCCTCTGCATGACCTATCATTGCCACAGTAACTAGATGAAACCCACTAGCATGTGTAGGAGTTGATTGAGCCATGTATGTGATTCCTACCTTGCTATGCCTGCTATGCTTAGAGTTGTGTCAGGTCTGGTTCATCTGGGTGATGGGCTAGAGTGATATGATTATGTCGGTAATGTGAGGGATGTGTTGAACATGTTTTGGTAAAGGTATCGATGAGAGGCCATGTAGGAGTACATGGTGGGTTGTTTCATTGAGACCGTCCATAAGAACTGAGATCTGTATGCGTGATTTAAGATTCAGTTACTACCACACATTGAGCCCTGAAATACAACCCCGCTCGACTTACTGACCCATCTCGTCCTTTGTCCAGGAGTTGCAACTAGTTTCTGGTATTTGTAGGTTATGTGTTGGCGGCCGTGCGTAGTGCTGACCCTAGGAGTGGGCTATGATGCGGTAGATACACCATGGCACGGTGTACCGAGTCGCCCGTTTGGTGTCTCGGGAACCCTGCACACATCGTTTGGGGCCGTTGAGGACACCCCGGCCGGATTTCATTGCGGATGGAACCTGAATAGGCGATAAACCTAGACTAGAGACTTGTGAGGTTAGTCAGGTCGTGGTCTACACCCACATCGGTTTTCGCTTGAAGTCTGCTGAGCACATGTCGTGTGCAGACGCTAAGTGGTGGAAACATGTGTGACGAAGTACACCCCTGCAGGGTATAAAACTATTCGAATAGCCGCGTCCGCGGTAAAGGACTACTTGGTTACCTATACAGTTCATAGACAAGTTAATGGATACTACTAAAAGACTCAAGATAAGTGTGAGTACCGAGGATGGCCCTCTCGTAGGATGATGAGGGAGGATCCCCGGTGAAGTATTGTGTTGGTGAGTAGTGGACTCGCTTGCGAAAACTATTTTACTAGTGGAGTTCCGTAGGATAGCTTAGCCAAGAGTCAAAGCTGGCTTGCCGCAATAACCCCACCACCTTATTGAGAATGAGCATGTATAGTAGGTTCTGTTGTAAGACTTGCTAAGTACCTTTGTACTCATGTTTGCTTAATTACTGTTTTCAGACGACAACACCGCCCCCTCCGACGGGTTCTACATAGACCTTGACATCGATGAGTGACTAGCCACCCAGGTGGTGATCCTGGCCATGGAGGGCCCTATGTAGATAGACGGGCTTCAGAAGCCTTCTTGCTTTCTAGTGTCTGTACTCAGACCATTTACTTCCGCTTGTGCTTGTATGATTTTATGACTTGAGTGTCGGGTCATGTGACCCCTATCTGTATGAACATGTTATGTTTGGCTCTCTGGAGCCTTTAAATAAAGTACTTGAGTTGTAGAGTTTTGTTGTGATGCCATGTTGTATGTACTCATATCGGGCATATTGTGTGTATGATTGAAATGCTTGGTATGGGTGGGATCCGACAATCTAGTTGTTTATCCTTGGCAGCCTTTCTTATGGGGAAATGTAGTCTAGTGTTCCTCGAGCCATTGTAGTCTGCTACAGCCCGGTTCATCGGAGTCCTGCTAGCCCAGCACTACTGTTCAGGACACTTGACTGGCCGGCATGTGTTTCACTTCGTTCCTATGTCTGTCCCTTCGGGGAAATGTCACGCGGTGACATCCGGAGTCCTGCCTAGCCTACTACAGCCCGGGTTCCCTGGAGTCTTGTTAGCCCAGTGCTACAGCCTGGAATCACTCGCTGATGACCGACATGCTCGATGTGATTCATGTATGCCTGTCTCCATAGGTGTGTGCCGCTTTGGGTTCACGACTAGCCATGTCGGCCCGGGTTCTCTGTCATATGGATGCTAGCGACACTATCATATACGTGAGCCAAAAGGCGCAAACGGTCCCGGGCCATGGTAAGGCGACACCCGTGGGATACCGTGTGTGAGGCCGCAAAGTGATATGAGGTGTTACCGGCTAGATCGATGTGGCTTGGAATCAGGGTCCTGACAGTGTTGGCATCAGAGCCGGACTGCCTGTAGGTTCATTGAGCCAAACTGGTCGATGTCGAGTCTAGAAATTATTTAGTTATATGTAGGGGAATTGATTGTGGGAGGGAACGTAAGGCTCTTTTACGCCTTTACCCTATGACCTCTGATCTGAGCCATTCTCTTCTCATTCTATGTGGGTTAAGGACTAGGCTCTCTTCTTCTATCAGGTTCACGTGTTACTAATCTGTAGTAGCTTATAGGATTGTTGTTACCAGCCCTAGTCCAGTTTCTACTATTTCTAGTATGTTGCTAGTTGAATCAGAACCTTGATACGATGTTGTTGAGTGGTATTGCAAATTGTTGTGGATGTCTCAAATCTTTTCTGAGCATTTACAGTTGTTATGCTGTCCAATTTTCCCTAGAAATTCTAATGGCTTTGCATTGTGGTTGTGCTTTCAGATGGCCAACCGTGCTCAAAACCAAGTGGTTCGCCTGACCCGATGCCTTGACGTGCCTGGTCATACTGCTATGTTAGTCCAGGTAATGATCGAGACGGGTTACCGTTGGTATCCCGAATACATTGACGAAGAGCAGTTCCGAGACTTTAATCAAAGCCAATATTTCTGCACCGTCAGGATATTTCCTTCTTATCCTGGATCTACCGAGCCCCTTCACTGTTCCTACGGACTCGGGGTTACTGTTGAGATGGCTGTGCAGGATGCTGCCTATTTCATGATGACCATCACGCGAGTCCGGACTGGCCTGCTGCAGAACACCGACTTCCTTTACATGCCAGCTTCACTGCCGGGAGCGCAAGTGTATCTTCAGGCTATCGATGCTGACTCCACTCAGGAGGACTCATTAACTCGTACCACTGCCGAGATGCTCGAAGATAAGGACCGAGAGAATCGTGCCTTGAGGCTGGAGCTTTTCAATACTCGTGCTGATCATTGGGCCACATTGACTCGGTTTGCACCTGCGGTGCAAGCTGGATGTATGGATACAAGGGATCTGTATCCTGTGAGATCTGCTCTGCTAGACATGGTGGATTGGCGTGATGTGGGAGGCATCACCCCACCCCGTGGTCCTCGCAGGCCACCGTTTGTTGGTAAAAGACCTCATCCTAGCCCCTATGGTCCACAAGCCCCTCAGGACCGTCTATTCCCGGATGATCACGTTGAACTTCCAGGCTACAGAGGTGACTTCTATGAGGACTACTACGGATCTGTCTGAGTTAGTAGTTGTACCACTAGTATTGTAATAGTTGTATCTTCACTGTCCTGCGTGACTTGTGGAATATGACTTTGTGTGTAATCAATTCTGGAGGTGTAGACAAATAATGTATAGGAGCTTGGAATGCCTCCGACGAGATGTAATGTCTTTCATCATAGTTGTACTGTAGCCTGGGCTTGTACTGAACTATGTATGATGTGTATGACCGTTGGTATATATATTTCAGTTTTATATTACCATGACATACGGATGAACATCTCTGCATTCCGTGTTATCCATTACATTCTGCACTTCCTTGCTAAGTTTGAGCCATCCTGATCTAAACCGTTGTCTTGTTTTCTCCTAGGATGGTCAACACCCGCAGCAACCCTGTTGCCCCAGAGTAGGGGGAAGCCAGTGCAGCTAGGGGTGAAAATCTACCTCACCCGCCTTCCCTGGCCGAAGTGATGCTGGAGGCGGAAAGAAACAAGCGTGAGACTAACCACCTGCTGGAGCGGATTGAGCAGAACACTGCACGCCATCAGCGAAATGACTTGGTGTCAATCAATGACTTTATCAAGCTGTACCCACCAAAGTTTAACCATTCCGTTGGGCCCCTCGACGCGGATGACTGGCTTCACAGCATCACCCACAAGCTACGTTCTGCCAACGTAGCCGAAGCCGACAAGGTTACTTACGCTGCCTACCATCTCGAAGGCCCTGCTAGCCTCTGGTGGGAAAATTTTGAAGCTATGCGCCCGGTCGGCCAAATTACTACTTGGGCTCAATTCAGTGAGGCTTTCCGTGAGCATCACATTCCGGAAGGTCTCATGGATCGCAAGAGGGAGGAGTTCTGCAATTTCACCCAAGGAAGACTGACTGTGGATGCATATAGTCGTGAATTTAGGAATCTGGCACGTTATGCCCCTGAAGAGGTATCTAATAACACTAAGAAGCAGGCAAGGTTCCGCAAGGGACTTAGCCCTGAGCTTCGCCGCGATCTTCATCTGCATGAGTGCACCTCCTTTCAGAAGCTGGTCAATAAAGCCATTAGTGCTGAGACAGGCCAGACTGATTATGATGCTTCACGCAAGCACTCCCGTGATTTTGGCTCTTCATCCGGCTCTGGAGCTCAGAAGCGCTGGGTGTGGATCCCAAGCATGGCACTACCACCCAGGTTCATCCCGAGGCCATTCTTTGAGGCGCCTCGTCCCAACCAGCAATTTGCACCGCCCAAGCCCTATGGTGGCCCCGCTGCTAATGCTGCTCCACGCCCCAATGTGTTGACATGCTTTAAGTGTGGAGAGCCGGGTCACTATAGTCGAGAGTGTCCCCAAAACAACCCCAATCAAACTGGAAAGTCCATTGGCCGTGGTAAGCCAGCGGTAAAGACATTCTACGCCAAGCCGGTCACCACTGCCCATGGCCATGTCAACTATGTTTCAGCCGAGAAGGCTCATGAGGATCCTAACGTCGTCCTTGGTATGCTCCTTGTTAACTGCCATTTGGCATCTATTCTTTTCGATACTGGAGCATCTCATTCATTCATATCCGAGAACTATGCTCGATTGCATAACATGACATTCTGTGACATGCCCACTTCTATGGTAATTCAAACTCCGGGTTCCAAATGGCAAACTTCTAGAGTAAGCCATGGGAACGAAATTCTTGTTGATAGACTTGTCTTCCTTGCATCCTTAATAGCTCTTAAGTCCTCGGACATAAACATCATGTTGGGTATGGACTGGATGTTAGCTCATTATGCTAAGATTGATTGTGCCACTAGAACTGTTCAACTTACTCACCCATCGGGCAAGACAGTCAATGTCTTAACTCGAGTGGCCAAGCGCCAACTTTACTCCCTAAATGCCAACCCCCTTCCAGACCTTGAGGATGTTCTGGTAGTCCGAGACTTTCTGGATGTCTTTCCAGAAGAACTGCCAGGTGTTCCACGTGACAGGGATGTCGAGTTTGTGATAGACCTTGTACCAGGAACCGTTCCAATTTCTAGACAACCCTACAAGATGGCACCCTTAGAACTAGCCAAGCTTAAGAACCAACTCGATGAGTCCTTGAAAAAGGGTTTCATCCGTCCTAGCTCCTCTCCTTGGGCTTGCCCCGTCCTCTTCGTCAAGAAGAAGGATGGAACGGATCGAATGGTTGTAGATTACCGACCTGTCAACTTGGTCACCATCAAGAACAAGTATCCGCTTCCCAGGATCAACGATCTGTATGATCAGCTCGCTGGGTCCTCAGTCTTTTCCAAGATGGATTTGAGGTTGGGCTACCATCAAATCAAAATCAGAAACGGGGACATTCCCAAAATGGCCTTTGTTACTCGTTATGGCCAATACGAGTACACCGTTATGTCCTTCGGTTTAACCAATGCCCCCGCTACCTTCTCTCGGTTAATGAACTCGGTCTTCATGGAGTACTTGGATAAATTCGTCGTAGTATACCTCGATGACATACTCATCTACTCCAAGAATGAAGAGGAACATGCCGAACATCTAAGGCTGGTATTGATGAAACTTCGAGAGCATCGCCTTTATGCCAAATTCTCCAAGTGTGAATTTTGGTTGCCAGAAGTGACCTATCTAGGCCATGTAATCTCTGGTAAGGGTATTGCTGTCAATCCCGAGCGAGTTCAAGCCGTCCTTGATTGGACTCCACCTGAGACGGTCAAGCAAGTTCGGAGCTTCCTTGGCTTAGCAAGCTATTGCCGTCGCTTCGTCGAGAATTTCTCCAAGGTTGCTAAACCTCTAACTGAACTCCTCAAGAAAGATAAAAAGTTCGAGTGGACTCCACAGTGCGAGTTCAGCTTTCAGGAACTGAAAAGACGCCTGACATCTGCTCCCGTACTGGTACCACCAGATTTCTCCAAGGACTTTATTATCTATTGCGATGCCTCACGACAAGGACTAGGTTGCATACTCATGCAAGATCGTCAGGTAATTGCCTATGCTTCACGACAATTACACCCCACATGAGGAAAATTATCCCACACATGATCTAGAGCTTGCAGCTGTAGTCCATGCATTCAAAACTTGGCGACATTACCTTCTCGGTAATCATTGCGAGATCTTCACCGATCACCAAAGTTTGAAATATATCTTCACCCAACCGGATTTGAATCTCAGGCAACGATGTTGGGTCGAGTTGGTCTCGTATTATGACTTAGGAATAACTTACACCCCGGGCAAAGCCAATGTCATGGTTGATGCACTAAGTCGTAAGTCCTATTGTAACAACCTGATGTTACAACAAAGTCAACCACTTCTCCATGAGGAATTTCGTAAGCTTAATCTTCACATTGTTCCTCGAGGATTTCTATCCACCTTGGTGGCGAAGCCTAACCTTACGGATCAAATCATAGCTGCCCAGAAGCGTGAAAGGGCATATTCCGGATCAAGGAAAACATTGCTAGCGGAGTTGCTAAATGTTTTTCCATGGATGAGCGAGGTGTTGTCTTGTTCGAGAACCGCTTGGTGGTTCCCAGGAAACAACATCTATGCTAGTTGATTCTTAAGGAAGCTCATGAATCCCCTCTCACCATTCATCCCGGTAGTACTAAAATGTTTCAAGACCTACGCTAGAGGTTTTGGTCAAATAGGATGAAGAGAGAAATCGCTGAATACATTGCTAATTGCGACGTTTGTCGTAGTGTTAAGGCAAAGCATCAACGGCCTGCTGGCACCCTTCAACCTTTGGCTATTCCTGAGTGGAAATGGGATAAAATCAGTATGGATTTCATCACTGGGTTTCCCAGGACCAAGAGAGGAAATAATGCCATCTTCATCGTGATCGACCGACTTTCCAAAGTAGCCCACTTTCTACCAGTTCGTGAGAGTATCACCGCTAGCCAGCTAGCCGATTTATACATCTCCCGAGTAGTGTCTCTTCATGGTGTTCCTTTGGAAATTAACTCAGACCGTGGGAGTCTCTTCACCTCTCGATTTTGGGAAAGTTTCCAAAATTCTATGGGAACTCGTCTCTCTTTTAGCACCGCCTTCCATCCTCAATCAAGCGGTCAAGTAGAACGAGTCAATCAAATTCTGGAAGATATGCTCCGAGCCTCTGTCATATCATTCGGAATGGCACTACAAGAAATATGTCAACTTGTGACCACCACTGTTGGTCACTGAATGGTCACAAATTTCCATTTGTGACCTTTTTGTGACCAAAAACATAAGGTCAAAAGCTGGCCGTCGTAAACTGACTATGGCGACCTTTCTTCTGGAATGGTCGTAGACGTTTATGACCAAAATACGTCTACTGTGGCGTTTTGGTCACTAGCAACCTCCCCAGGCCACGTAGGCATCCAGCATGGCAATCTGACGTGGCACAATATTCAGCCTGGTCCAATTCAATTTTCTACATGGGCCTAGCCCAACAATTCGGCCTTTTCAATATATATTTATTTCTGTTAATTTTCACTAGCTACATGGGCCTGGCCCAGTAATTCGGCCTTTTAAATTTCTTTGCCTATCCCTTTTGACAGATTTTTTTGGTCTTGTTTTTTTTGGGCCATTTCTTTGCTGGGCCTCTCAAGTTTTCCCCTCAAAAATAATTGTTCAATATATCTTGGGCTGGGCCGAAATAATTGATCCAATCCAACTTCTTTTATTATGCCATTGACATTACAACACATCACACTACAAGTTATCTTGGGCCTAGCCCAGTTCCGATACATTTTCAAAGCAACATGAAATATTATAGGAGCCCAAAATATATTTACATGCATTCATTCTAGCAGTACATATCTTTACATCCAACCAGTAAGTGCCAAACAGAACTATTCTACAACAAAGAAAATAAAATAGATGACAAGACATCACAGAAGTTCCTATTGTCCTCCTCCTTCAACATTTGAAAACCTTCACCTGGCAGCAGATCAATCATGAGTGAGAAACAATACAGCAGCAAAACAATACAGAAACAATATGGTTGATTATTCAAAGAAATTAAACTAAGTGCAGGTCACCCAAAGCTGAATTTCTTGCAATCCAAACAACTCAAACAGTAGGAAGATGGTTGCATAGATACAAATCCATGTGGTAGCAGCAAAATTGGCCAATCTGGACAGCATCTTCTCTGTTTGGTACTAACTAAAAAAACTGGACTTGTTCATACAAATCCCTCTTGAATTCCTTACACAGCCAGGATTTGCATCAAATATTCCTTAATTTAGCGGTATTTGTAAGCAGAGAAAGAGAGGGAGGGAGATGAGGATGCTACGTACCTTGTCCTGAAGTTCCAACGACCAGACCAGAGAGAAGTTGCTCCTCGTCTTCTTTCCTCAGCCTCAAATTTGCCTGCAATAACCACAATTCATTGCATCAACCAGCGATCTGATCTCACAAGCGATCTGATCTCACAAGCCCCACCCAGGTGGTGGACTGGTGGTAGTACAGCAGCTAGAAGGCTCATCACTCACCGGTTGAAAAGCTTGAGCCGGTACTCCATCTCCTTCTCCGCCATCCCGAACATCTGCATCGCACAACCACCACCATCAATTGACCTCAATCACAAGCTCGAAATCGAAAAGGAAGGCATATACGCACAAAAAAAGAACATGAAAATTCCAGAAAAGGGCGACTTGTAGCTGCCAGCAGCAACTTGAGAATGAATGATTGATATCCTGGAAGTTGTAAACTGGAAGCCAGAGAAGCTACTAGTCAGGTTAGTTTCCACAGGTTAATTAGTTTCAAGTTCTGAAACTGAATGCATGGGGTCGAGTATCAGTATTCTGTGTAAATTAGTCATATAATGTACCTGTAGTTACGCAATGATTTTGCTCACGTTAGATAGCATGTACTTCTATACGGGAGAAAGAAGGATTGCTAGCAAATCTGCTACATTTTATTGTGCAATGTTAGTCAGTTTGTGTAGCTAAACTGCCAACAATGAACCAACCAAGTGCATATATACTGCTCGTGAGCATGACCAATTTTTTAATCAGACAAAACCAAATATGTTGCAGAATAAAAAATCTACAAGGTGAATAGTGGAAGCTGAGTTTTCAAAGAATGTATCACTTGCAGCTATACAAGATTGCCCATCCTCAAGAAAACAGTTACAATTTTGAGTCATGGCCTGAACAGCCCCAGTAACTCATCCTCAAGAAAACAATTATAAAAGACTAATCTTAACCCACTGGTAGCAGTCGAACACTAGCAACTAGTGAGCACTGAAGAAACAGCACAATGAAATACCATACCCTGATGGTGTCAGCGTAGTTCCATCTGACCTCTTTGGAGAGCTGGCCCAGGAGGCAGTACCTGTGCGCAGGCTGGAGCCTCAGAACCCTGCAAAACCACAAGCAACGTCAACATCAAACACACATACAAGACACACGCCAAGATCTAGAAGGCAGTCCAACGCCAACGTACTTGAGCGTGTCGGGGATGACCATGCGCTTGGTACTGTCATACGGTGGTGGTGCGCCCTCGTATGCCTTAGCCTGGGTGTCATCCTCGAGGCCACCAGCGGCCCCGGGCGCGGTATCCGGCGTAGACGACTAGCAGGCGAAGTTGAAGCTGCTGCATTGGGACAGTACAAACAGTGAGCCATATGCCTGGACCCTAAACCTTGAAGAAAGCAGTACAAAATTGCACTTCGTATAGGACTCTCATGCATACCAAAGTAAGCATGAACCGAGTAGATCCCACTAGCATTATGCTTTCTAAAAGATTGCTCGACTAGCATTTTTAAAATTGTCATGTTGTAGAAACTGAATTGAGGGTAGTGAAAAGGTCCAGAGTGCATGAAGATAAGAAAGAAGTTCTTCCCTGGACTGGTTAGTTTTAGAAGCTCTAGCGCAAAATCGACTCTAGGAAAGATCGACGATCCAATTCAAAGATGTAGAGAAAAGTAATGCTTAAAAACGGGAAAATGTCTAAACAGCAAGCTAGCTGCACGTTATACAGCGTTAGCTTATTTCACTGCTCCATGGATGGAGCTTACAATACACTAACCACTTAGGCGCACTAATGCAGATTAAAGGGATATGCATGTTTTGTGCCTGTTGGTTTAGGTAGATCTATTCTGGATACCAATGTTTATCTCCTTAGACCATAGGCATTCCATCAAACTGGTATGTTACAACAGACTGAATAATTCAAGGAATCACCTAGTAGTGGCAAGAATATACAATTGTACAAATGCAGTGCAAGAAGGCTAACTACACGACAGTAACTTACTAGAGCAGGCAATGTAAAAAGATGTGAATCTCAAATCTATAGCAGCTGCAGTGGTTCAATATAGTTTATGAAATATAATTTAAAGAGAGAGCAGACTGCCTTTATACGATTTTGGTTACAACCAATTGTCAGTACGATTGCATTAGTGCGTCAAGACGCTGAACAATTTATGCTGTCGGTCCAACAGTTTAGGCTACAAGCCAATAATATATAAGCCCGTGCCAGTGCTGCTGTTCCGCTGCTCTGCTCCTTGTGCTGCCGCCAGAGATCCCCCGATGGCCTAGAAGAAAAATACTGTTAACTGACAATTTCTCAATAAAGTTTCTATACAACAGCACAAGGTGGTTGACACAAAGGGGAAACAAAGAATTAACATGGCAGCAAAGCAAACCAATACAGCTTGCAACTAATAAGCACATGATATTGCTTGGCAAAAGAAGCCACCAGGATCCAAGTAGATCTAGATTTACAGGTGCAATCTTCAATAACTATTAAAGCCATAATTACCACTACAACGAACACAAACAGAATTATGTACAGATGGAGCAACAGAGTCTATCGACTAGCCCAAAAAGTACTTGCAAAAAAGAAGGAACGCCAGTATCATCATCCATACAAAATAATCACTAGCATGGACCTAGCAGTAATCATCAGCATTCAACCCATCGCCAGACGTGACTGGGAATCCAAAGCACTGGATCTAACAGGCAGTGCCTAAATCCACTCGAAAACAACGTAACTGCTAGAACCAAGCAGATCAAAGCACATCTCATACGGATGACATATCCTGCATCGGATAATGCTCAGGAGAGAACCTACTGCGAAGTTTAAACATGCAGCTAGCACGGGCGGGACAATTCTCGGGCAACTCACCCCGCAGGTGAACTTGAAGAAGACCTCGAGCTACTAATCAAGCGAGAAGAGGGGCTCACCGGTGTGCCCTTGCTTGGCAGCGACGTGGAAGGCGTCGAGGTCGAGGCGGGAGCGGAGCTTGGAGGTCTCGAGGTCGTAGAGAGGGAGGAGGAGGTGCACGACCTCGAGCGCGCCGGCCTCCGCCGCGACGTAGAGCGCGGACTCCTCGGCGCCGGCCAGGAGGCGGCGCACGGCCTCGGCGTCCGCGGATTGGACGGCCGCGAAAAGCGGTTGGTGGGAGAGCGGCAGGAGATCCATCGTCGGGCGGGCGGCCAACCGGAGAGCCAGCGCGGAGCTGACCAAACGGAACCCTAGCGCGTCGGCCGACCTGCTGGACTCGATCTGGGGCATAGGGTAGGGAGAGATGGTGAGGGGAGGGAGGGACGAGGTCGGCGGCGGTGGTGAGGAGGGCTGCGAGGTCGGCGGTGGGTGGGAGCGGCGTGGAGAGAACTGGATAGGGGAAAGGAGGTCGGGGAGAGGACTGGATCGAGGGAGGAGGTGGCGGCGGCTGCGAGGACAGGAGGGGTGCGATGGGGGGGAGTCGATGGGATCTGACCTAGGGTTTGGGCTGCGGGTGGGGGTATCTCTTTTTCATTTTATTTTCCTTTTTTTCTGTAGATGGATGGATGGATGGATGTGGGATGGAGAGATGGATGGATGGATGGATGGGCGCCATGTCATCGATCCGTGGGAAGAGTCCTGATTGATCGAAAAAGCAGTGATTTAAAAAAGTGTCCAAGTACTAAAAATAGAGGGATTTTGTGAAGTAGCTATTCAAAATATTTTGCAAAATGGCACCACACAAATTTTCACTAGAGTTAGACCACATTTTATGGATAAGGACCAATTTCTATGCATTTCTGATCTTTCTAGCTATTTTTAATCATTTTCTGAGTGCCAGAAAGGAGGTTTTTTTGTGAAGGAACTACCAAATAATTATTGCAAAATTGGACCAAATCAATTTTCTAAAATAATAGGACATATTTAATGCACAATTGACAAAATGGTTGGGTGTAAAAAGTTTTGATCCACCTCTTGTGAAAAAGACAAATTTCCGCCGATTCAGTTGGAAGCGGGTCAAATTTGAACTGCAGCTGCCTCATAGTTTACTATTTATTTTTTACAAAAATCATTTCTAGGTACATAAGTATCAATTTAATCAGAGAAACACCTAAAGTTTTCCAAGATTCAACCACTAGTTAGGAACGGTCAAGCCCGCCGTTTTGACCGCATTTTGAAACGGGCATAAAAAATTCAAAAAAAATCAAAAAATTGGGAAACCTTCGCATTGTGTCATCATATGTGGCCAAGTTCCTAGGAAAAATAACAAACTTGTAATACAGCAATTATTTTAAAAAAGTGTTCTCAGAAACGAGCTATCACGTGTGGAGATTAATGGCTTTCAAGCCAAAATGATCAATCTTATGGCCACATTCATGGCATAGTTTGTTCAAATGATCTCATATTGTGCACAAGGGTGCATATTGGAATGGCAAACAATGTTGCCTAAGGAAGTTTTCATTTTCTTTGGACGAAAAAACCATTTTCCATTTTTCGAGTGCCCAAAAGGAGGTTTTTTTGTGAAGGACCTCCCAAATAATTATTGCAAAATTGGACCAAATCATTTTTCTAAAATACTAGGCCATATTTAATGCACAATTGAGAAAATTGTTGGGTGTAAAAAGTTTTGATCCACCTCTCGTGAAAAAGACAAATTTCCGTCGATTCAGTTGGAAGCGGGTCAAATTTGAACTGCAGCTGCCTCATAGTTTGCTATTTATTTTTTCCAAAAATCATTTCTAGGTACATAAGTATCTTTTTAATCAGAGAAACACCAACAAAATTCCAAGATTCAACCACTAGCTAGGAACGGTCATTCCCGCCGTTTTGACCGCATTTTGAAACGGGCATAAAAAATTCAAAAAAAATCAAAAAAATTGGGAAACCTTCGCATTGTGTCATCATATGTGGCCAAGTTCCTAGGAAAAATAACAAACTTGTAATACGGCAATTATTTTAAAAAAGTGTTCTCAGAAACGAGCTATCACGTGTGGAGATCAATGGCTTTCAAGCCAAATGATCAATTTTATGGCCACATTCATGGCATAGTTTGTTCAAATGATCTCATGTTGTGCACAAGGGTGCATATTGGAATGGGAAACAATGTTGCCTAAGGAAGTTTTCATTTTCTTTGGACGAAAAAACCATTTTCCATTTTTCGAGTGCCCAAAAGGAGGTTTTTTTGTGAAGGAACCTACCAAATAATTGTTGCAAAATTGGACCAAATCATTTTTATAAAATACTAGGCCATATTTAATGCACAATTGAGAAAATTGTTGGGTGTAAAAAGTTTGATCCACCTCTCGTGAAAAAGACAAATTTCCGCCGATTCAGTGGAAGCGGGTCAAATTTGAACTGCAGCTGCCTCATAGTTTGCTATTTATTTTTTCCAAAAATCATTTCTAGGTACATAAGTATCTATTTTAATCAGAGAAACACCAACAAAATTCCAAGATTCAACCACTAGCTAGGAACGGTCATTCCCGCCGTTTTGACCGCATTTTGAAACGGGCATAAAAAATTCAAAAAAATCAAAAAATTGGGAAACCTTCGCATTGTGTCATCATATGTGGCCAAGTTCCTAGGAAAAATAACAAACTTGTAATACGGCAATTATTATAAAAAAGTGTTCTCAGAAACGAGCTATCATGTGTGGAGATCAATGGCTTTCAAGCCAAATGATCAATCTTATGGCCACATTCATGGCATAGTTTGTTCAAATGATCTCATATTGTGCACAAGAGTGCATATTGGAATGGAAAACAATGTTGTCTAAGGAAGTTTTCATTTTCGTTGGACGAAAAAACCATTTTCCATTTTTCGAGTGCCCGAAAGGAGGTTTTTTTGTGAAGGAACTACCAAATAATTGTTGCAAAATTGGACCAAATCATTTTTATAAAATACTAGGCCATATTTAATGCACAATTGACAAAATGGTTGGGTGTAAAAGTTTTTGATCCACCTCTCGTGAAAAAGACAAATTTCCGCCGATTCAGTTGGAAGCGGGTCAAATTTGAACTGCAGCTGCCTCATAGTTTGCTATTTATTTTTTCCAAAAATCATTTCTAGTTACATAAGGACCTATTTAATCATAAATACATGGTTTGGTGGCGATACGTCGAGGTTTGGGCGGTGGCCGAGGGCCCCAACTCTAGAGCGCGTAAACTCGCATGCCCGTCGCGTGGTCACCGCGTGACCGTAATGTTGCCATGTGTTCTGGGCGGCCTAGGCATGTCTAGTGAGTTGGGCACTCCCCAGGTTGGTGCTAGGAAGAAAATTACAATATAAGATTCTCACGAGGAGACAGATCGATGCTCAAACATGAATTAGCAGCCAAGTGTTTGATTAGCGGTACGGGAAATGCACATGGCCAATGGGCGTGAGTTTTGGCTGAGGATGATCATCTACTAAGGAGAATGTCTTCACAAATTTTGAGCTCAAAAGGAGGATCCTAGGTGGTACTTGCTTTGCAAAGTACCACGCTGGACAAAAATATGAATGTTGAAGCTGGGCTCAAAATAATGAATGGAGTGAGCTGAAATTTTGTGGAGGATGGTTATTTGGGCATAGGAAAGCATTGTAGAAAATTGATACCATTTGGACATGCCAAAGTAGTACTTCCTTCACAATGCTCTTCTATGGACAGAAACTTGGGAAAACTAGTGAGAGAGATTGGATGAATGAAATGAGCTCAAAATTGGTGCAGGTAAGTTACTTAGGTATGGTCATGCGCTGGTAAATTTTCAGATCATTTGGGTAAGCCTAGCTAGTACTTACTTCACAAAGCTTCTCTCGAGGTAGAAACTTTGGAAATTTCCCGAGAAAGATTTACTAGGAAAATTGAGCTGAATATTATCATGTGGCAATGATTTGGGTATGGAAGAGTGCCCGAAAAGTTTGAGGGTAATAGGAGGGGTCTATATAACACTTGCTTTGCAACGTGCCAATTTGGCCATAAAATATAAATTGAACCTGGGCTCACATAGATGATTTGACTGAGCTGCAATTTGGAGGAGGGTGAAATTTGGGCATATGAAGGAACTGTATAAATTTCATGTCATTTAGAGATATAAAAAAGGTACTTCCGGAAGCCATCTGCTGGAATCAGCTACTTTGCCATCTGCCAGCTCTTTGCCGTCAGCTAGCGGACGGCAAAGAAGCTCTTTGCCATCAGCTACCTGAAAGCAGACGGCAAAGA